>NC_086453.1:133384844-133489844 GCF_028390025.1 Pseudophryne corroboree
GCCACTCTGTGCACAACCGGACTACAGCGTTCTAGCCCTTGGCCGCAGCTGGCACCTCTGGGCAGCGCCCCCCTCCTGCTGGCGCCCCTGGCGAGTGCCATCCTGGCCAAGGGGTAGATACGCCCCTGGTTGCCATGTTCTTGACCATTTTTTAAGTCTAGCTAGGTCATCAATCATTTGTTTTACCCCTCCCGGTGTATCTACCCTGTTACAAATCTTTGTATCATCTGCAAAAAGGCATACTTTCCCTTCAATACCATTTGCAATGTCACCAAGAAAGATATTAAAGAGAATTGGTCCGAGTACAGATTCCTGGGGTACTCCACTGGTAACATTTCCCTCCATAGATTGCACTCCATTTACTACAACTGTCTGTTTCCTATCCTGCAACCAGGTTCTTATCCATTTAACTATTTTATAATCCACCCCCACACTTTCAAGTTTATTTAGCAGTCTGCGATGTGGGACAGTGTCAAATGCCTTACTAAAGTCTAGATATGCTACATCTACAGCTCCCCCTTGATCTATTATTTTCATCACAGAGTCAAAAAAGTCAATAAGATTTGTTTGGCATGATCTCCCACCAGTAAATCCATGCTGTTTTGGATCCTGTAAGTTGTTTGATTTAAGATATTCGACAACTTTTTCTTTTAGTAGTTTTTCCATTACTTTCCCTACTACTGATGTAAGATTTACTGGTCTGTAGTTACTTGCTTCTTCCTTGCTTCCACTTTTGTACAATGGAACTACATTTGCTCTTTTCCAGTCCTCTGGAATGGCACCTGTATTTAGTGACTGGTTAAATAATTCTGTTAATGGTACCACCATCACATCTTTTAGCTCTTTTAGTATCCTTGGGTGTGTCCCCTCTGGCCCCATTAATTTATCCACTTTTAGTTTTGAAAGTTCAGTTAGGACCTTCTCCTCTGTAAATGTACTTTCATCTACCTTATTTTTATGAATGTCCTTGCAACATAACTGGGGCCCCTTCCCTTCTCCTTCTGTAGTAAATACTGAGCAAAAATAATTATTTAGGTGATCTGCTATTGCCTGTTATGTACACCAGTGCCTGCAGGAAAGTACTGGTGTCAGAACTGTTATGCACAACAAATGGACTCACAGACAGACTGGGGAATATGACATAACGTACACAGAAGGTGATAGGGTAACAAAATACACACAAAGTGAACAGAGAAGCCCAGAGGCTAAGGAACTGGGTATCTCCCTTGTATTAGAAATGCTCAGATGGGAAAAGCAAGATGTTGTGTTTTAATACATAGAGAACCCGAAATGCTGTTGCTAAGGGCAACAGCAAAACCCTAAAGGGTTACCAACGGGTGTGGCAGTAAACTCCTTGGTCAGAGATGGAATGATAGTCACAAGGAGAGTCTCCACATTCCTAATTCTCACTTGCAGTGCACAGGTTCAGTTTACTGCCACTAAACTGACCCCTGACACCTAGCACAGTGAGACAGGATTAGACAGGCAAGTCTTAGAATACAGCCGCAAACTTGCTAAGTTCACAGAGTAGTAACAGAACCCCAGCAAGCTAAACGACTGACTCCAGTCTTACTGCTAGGTCTGGATTGGCAGAGTGTAATACCAAATCCCCAGGCCTATTTGCAGTAAGCAACAAACAAATACAAAGCTACACAGTACTGGCTAACTTTCAGGAACTGACTAACCAACAAAGATTCAGCAGCATCTGCTTAACCTGGAAAGAGGCCTTATAAAGCAGGTGCTGTCCACGCCCCACTCAGACCTCACAGACTGTGAGCACAAAAACCAGCACCGGATCCCCTGCCGTGCACAGAGCCTATAACCACTGCACAGCAAAAGACCCGAACCGGAGTATCAGCTGCGCTCAGGTTACTCCGCTAGTACTAGTCTCCCGGTTGCCATGACGACGTGGCAGCACAGGGCAGGAGACCCTAACAGTACCCCCCCTCTGACGAGGGGTCAAAGAACCCCTACCACCGGGTTTATCGGGGAACTGCGAGAAGAAAGAGCGTATCAGTCTGGGGGCATGAAGATCACAACTGCGCACCCACGACCGCTCCTCCGGGCCATACCCCTTCCAGTGCACCAAAAATGACAGCCGACCCCGAACCACCTTGGAGTCAAGAATCCTTTCAACAACAAACTCCCTCTGGCCACGTATCAGAAGAGGGGAAGGTCTTCCACTGGAAGAAGGATTACTAATCGCCCGTTTTAAAAGGGAACAATGAAATGTTTTATTGATACCCAAAGAACGGGGCAGATCTAACTGAAATGCCACCGGATTGATAACCCTGGTGATCTTATAAGGGCCGATGAACCGGGGGCCTAACTTATGAGATGGCTGTCTCAACTTCAAATTCTTGGTAGACAACCAGACGAAGTCTCCTAATTTGAAGCTGCAGGGTCTTTTCCGCTTATCAAAAACCCTTTTGGTCACTAATGACACAGACACAAGGGCTTTCTTCACTTTCCGCCAAATGCCTCTAAGGACCGAAACCACAGAGGAACCACCAGGCGTGGAGTCCAGGGGGTCAAAAGAATTGGCCTTAGGATGATGCCCATACACACAAAGGAAGGGAGAGATCCCTGTAGCAGAGTGAGCCGCGTTGTTATAGGCAAACTCCGCCATGGACAGATGAGCAACCCAGTCAGTCTGACACTTGGAGACATAACACCTGAGGAACTGCTCCAAGGACTGGTTCACCCTTTCAGTCTGCCCATTAGACTGCGGATGGTAGCCTGACGACAAGCTGACAGAAATCTGGAGATCGGAACAAAATGCCCTCCAGAATTTGGCCACAAACTGGGATCCGCGGTCAGAGACCACATCAAGTGGCAACCCGTGGAGACGCACAACATGCAGCATAAATAATTCAGACAGGCGTCTGGCCGATGGCAGCCCAACCAGTGGAACGAAGTGCGCCATCTTCGAAAACCTGTCAACGACAACCCAGATGGCTGTCATCCCCGAGGATTTGGGCAAGTCCACCACAAAATCCATTGAAATATGGGTCCATGGCTTAGATGGGATAGAGAGTGGATGTAATGGGCCAACAGGAACCCCTCTAGGAGTCTTATTTCGGGCACAGATGTCACATGCCTGAACCCACTGATCCACATCCTTAGCCACCGAGGGCCACCACACCACCCTTAGATAGCAACTCCCGAGTTCTGGCAATACCCGGGTGACCTGCCGACTTCTTGGCATGGAATTCCAGGAACACTCGCTGTCTTAACCTAGGAGGCACAAACAAAAGACCTACCGGAAGGTCTGGAGGAGCCTGCTCCTGTGCTCTAAGGACTAATGATAAGAGGTCCTGGGTAATGCCCACTTTAATACATGATGGGGAAACAATGGGCAACGGCTCCTCGGTGGTCTCCTGGATTGGAGCAAAACTCTGCGAGAGCGCATCAGCCTTGATGTTTTTTGACCCAGGGCGATATGTTATCAAAAAATTAAAGCGAGCAAAAAACAAAGCCCATCGTGCCTGCCTGGCATTGAGACGCTTCGCTGACTCTAAATATGCCAGATTCTTATGGTCAGTGAGAATTGAGACCACAGACTTAGCCCCCTCAAGCCAGTGTCTCCACTCCTCGAGTGCATCCTTAATAGCCAACAATTCCCGGTTACCCACGTCATAATTCATCTCGGCAGGCGAAAATTTACGGGAAAAGTAAGCACAGGGATGAAGGCGATTATCAGACACTCCCATCTGAGAAAGCACTGCCCCAATACCCATCTCAGAGGCATCCACCTCCACCACAAAAGGACGCTCTGGATCTGGGTGTCGCAGCACCTTGGCCGAAACAAATGCCCTTTTGAGACGGGCAAAAGCCGCTTTAGCCTCACAAGACCAGTGAGCAACATCCGCCCCTTTCTTAGTGAGTGCCACCAAGGGCGCCACTATAGACGAAAATCCAGCGATAAATCGTCTATAAAAATTTGCAAAGCCCAGGAAACGCTGAAGCGCCTTCAAACTAGTGGGTTGCACCCAATCCAGGACTGCCTGTACCTTGGAACCCTCCATTTGGAAACCTTCTGGGGAGATAATATATCCTAGAAATGCGATTTGCTGAACTTCAAATTCACACTTCTCCAGCTTCGCCCCAAGCCGGTGGTCTCTGAGTTTCTGGAGGACTAAGCGTACATGCTTCCGATGTTCCTCCAGGGAATGGGAGAAAATTAGGATGTCATCTAAGTATACAACTAAGAATCTATCCAAATATTCCCTGAGCACATCATTCATGAAATCCTGGAAGACTGCCGGGGCATTACAGAGCCCAAAAGGCATCACCAAATATTCATAATGCCCTGAGTGGGTATTAAAGGCAGTCTTCCATTCATCCCCCTCTCTTATTCGGATTAGATTGTACGCACCGCGTAGGTCAATCTTAGAAAAAATGGTGGCAGTACGAAGCTGGTCAAACAAGACCGAAATGAGAGGCAGTGGGTATGAGTTTTTAATCGTGATACGGTTCAATTCCCTGAAGTCGATGCAGGGTCGCAACGAACCGTCCTTTTTACCCACGAAGAAGAACCCCGACCCAACTGGAGACTGTGAAGGTCTGATAAATCCCTTAGCCAAGTTCTCCTGAATGTACTCTGCCATAGCCTGAGTCTCAGGACGTGACAGGGAGTACAACCTGCTCTTGGGAAGCTTAGCATTTGGCAACAAATCAATGGCACAGTCATAGGGGCGATGGGGAGGTAGTACCTCTGCAACTTTTTTGGAGAACACGTCCGCAAAATCTGCATAACACCCTGGCAATCCTGGCAAACTTAGCAGCGAGAGCCTGACTGGAAGGCTCAAGCAACTCCTGAAACAATCAGTACCCCAACTAAGAATCTCCCCAGAGACCCAGTCAAATTGAGGATTGTGGGCCCTTAACCAGGGTAACCCCAACACCAATGGGGCAAAAGTACAGACAGTCACATAAAAGGACAATTTTTCAGAGTGTGTGGCTCCAATAAACAAAGAAATCTGGCTAGTGCAAGAGGTAATTTTACCTTGGGATAATGGTTCCCCGTTTAACCCACAAATCTCAATTTCCGATGCCAAGGGTACTAAGGGAACAGAGTGTTTCAGGGCGAATTGGCGGTCCATAAAAACCCCGTCGGCCCCACTGTCCACAAAGGCCTCAGTCTTGACAGTTTGACCGAGGATCTTCAAGGTCACCGGAATGATAAAAGTCTTCTTGGGAAATTCTGACTTCTGGCCTGACAGGATATTTCCCATCACCCTCAGGCCCTGAAGTTTTCCGGCTTTTCTGGGCATGATACTACCACATGACCTTTATTCCCACAGTACAAACACAACCCCTGCTGTCTCCTCCGCGTCTTCTCACGCGAGGAGAGGCGGGTAGCCCCAATCTGCATAGGCTCCTCGGAAAATTCCTCAGAGTCTGAGGTTCCCTTGGGAAGGAAGGAAATCTCAGTCTCCCTTTCAAGCCTAGGCTCTCTCAGCCGTCTATCCACCCGGATGGATAACTGCATGAGCTGATCCAAGCTATCAGGCAAGGGATATTGTACCAGTTGGTCCTTTATCTGGTTAGAAAGACCTCTTCGGTACTGGTGTCTCAGGGCTGGGTCATTCCACTGGGTATCATGGGCCAACCTCCGAAACTCCGTACAGTAAACCTCAACTGGCCTTCGCCCTTGCTTAAGGATCGAAATCTGAGCCTCGGCTGAGGCCGTCTTGTCAGGGTCATCATACAACATGCCCAGTGCCGTAAAAAAAGCATCAACACTTTTAAGCGACGGACAGTCAGGCTGCAACCCATATGCCCAGACCTGTGGGTCTCCTTGTAGCAAGGAAATCACTATGCCCACCCGCTGAATCTCCGACCCAGAAGACTGAGGCCTAAGCCGGAAGTATAGCTTGCAGCTCTCCTTGAAACAAAAGAACTGCGAGCGATCTCCAGAAAAACGATCCGGGAGATTTACTTTCGGCTCCTTAACCCCTGCAGGTGCTGCTGCTGCGGGAGCTCCGCCAGCAGCCTGGGAGGTGTGCATTTTAATGGACAGATCATTAAATTGTCGAGTCAGGACCTGCACCTGATCGACCACCTGTTGCAACGTATTTTGAGGGGTATGCTCCATATTCCCACAAAATTTCAACAGGAGTATTAGGCTGCTGAATATGTTATGTACACCAGTGCCTGCAGGAAAGTACTGGTGTCAGAACTGTTATGCACAACAAATGGACTCACAGACAGACTGGGGAATATGACATAACGTACACAGAAGGTGATAGGGTAACAAAATACACACAAAGTGAACAGAGAAGCCCAGAGGCTAAGGAACTGGGTATCTCCCTTGTATTAGAAATGCTCAGATGGAAAAAGCAAGATGTTGTGTTTTAATACATAGAGAACCCGAAATGCTGTTGCTAAGGGCAACAGCAAAACCCTAAAGGGTTACCAACGGGTGTGGCAGTAAACTCCTTGGTCAGAGATGGAATGATAGACACAAGGAGAGTCTCCACAATCCTAATTCTCACTTGCAGTGCACAGGTTCAGTTTACTGCCACTAAACTGACCCCTGACACCTAGCACAGTGAGACAGGATTAGACAGGCAAGTCTTAGAATACAGCCGCAAACTTGCTAAGTTCACAGAGTAGTAACAGAACCCCAGCAAGCTAAACGACTGACTCCAGTCTTACTGCTAGGTCTGGATTGGCAGAGTGTAATACCAAATCCCCAGGCCTATTTGCAGTAAGCAACAAACAAATACAAAGCTACACAGTACTGGCTAACTTTCAGGAACTGACTAACCAACAAAGATTCAGCAGCATCTGCTTAACCTGGAAAGAGGCCTTATAAAGCAGGTGCTGTCCACGCCCCACTCAGACCTCACAGACTGTGAGCACAAAAACCAGCACCGGATCCCCTGCCGTGCACAGAGCCTATAACCACTGCACAGCAAAAGACCCGAACCGGAGTATCAGCTGCGCTCAGGTTACTCCGCTAGTACTTGTCTCCCGGTTGCCATGACGACGTGGCAGCACAGGGCAGGAGACCCTAACATTGCCTTGTCTCCCTCCACCAAATGCTCACTCTCTGTCTTAACTCTTATTATTCCTCCATTTGATTTTCTCCTTTCATTTATATACTTAAAAAACGTTTTGCCCCCTTTATCTACTGACTGGGCCATTTTCTCCTCAGCTTCTGCCTTTACACGTCTGATCACTTTCTTAGCATCCTTCCGTCTGTCAAGATACACGGCTTTGTCATTATTATTTTGAGTCTGTTTGTATTTCCTAAAAGCCATCTTTTTTGCTTTCACACTAGTTGATACTGCTTTTTTGAACCACACTGGCTTCCTTTTCCTGGTGCTTTTCCTAACCCTTTTGATACAAAGGTCTGTTGCCCTTAGTATTGCACTTTTCAGTTTTTCCCATCTCTCCTGCACCCCTTCCAAGTTCCTCCAGTCCGCCAATGAATCACTTAAACATCTCCCCATTTTTGCAAAGTCAGCATTTCTAAAATCCATTGTGTGACAGGAGTTGGATCCTGTCTTTATACTAAACCATACTGCTTGATGATCACTGGATCGCAGGTGCTCACCCACATATATGTCTGATATCCTGTCACCATTTGTAAGAATTAAATCTGATATTGAGTCTTTGCGAGTGGGCTCCCTCACCAATTGCTTGAGAGATGCTCCCTGTAAGGAATTTAGAAATTTGCCACTTGTAGCTGAACTTGCAAAGGACCCCTCCCAATTTACATCAGGTAAATTGAAGTCTCCCATGATTATGACTTCTCCCTTTAAAGCCATTTTAGAGATGTCCAACGATAGGTTCCTGTCCATATCCTGCCTCCGGCCTGGTGGTCTATAGATCACCCCAATGCGAATATAGTCCTTCTCCCCAGTTTCCGTGGTGACCCAAAGGGCCTCAGTTTTGTCCTCAACATTTTGTATTAAAGTAGCATTTATGCTTTTTTTCCACATACATTGCTACCCCTCCTCCTATTCTTCCCATTCTATCCTTCCTAAATAAATTGTATCCTGGTATAGCTATGTCCCAGTCATGATTCTCATTGCACCATGACTCAGTAATTGCGACAATATCCAGGTTATCCCTTGTCATTATCACAATTAGCTCTGGAATTTTGTCTCCTAAGCTCCTAGCATTTGCACACATACAGTAGCTTTAAGAATTTTGTCTGTGCATCTGTTATTAGTAGCCATGTCCAGACAGTACAAAAAAATAACAAGTTTAAAGTTGAAATTACCTGTTTGGTGATGTTGTTCAGTGTTTGTTTGTTTGTTTGTTTGTTTGTTCGTCTCCCCCCCAATCAGGAATCACCCTCTGTCCTTTACACCACGACTACACCTCACTAAATGAAAAGATATAGTAAACCTGTCCACAAATGGTCAGAGGTAAACACCAGACAGCATGCAGTAATAAAACTGTTTCACTGAACAACTTCCCCAAACATGCAATGCCAATTACAAGCAATTCATTACATCAAGAACATACATGAGTTTGCATAATAGAGAACTGTAGTGAGCAGATTGGGGATGTCTTTTCTTAGTTTAAAAGACAGATAATATGCATAAGATGAATTACATACTTTTGAGGCATTAAGACAGTCCATATGTCATAGTTTTGGTGTGTTGTTTTCCTTCTGTTTTCCTTCGGTTTAACGCAGGTATAACGCTAATATTATAATAACACTTTTATGTCAGCACTTCTATGGAAGCACTCCCAGCCTTAGACTAGATATTAAATAGGAACATTTTCCATGTGAATGCAATGATTGCAAACTCCTCCTGATACAATCCCACTTCAAACTAAGACAATAAATTAGCTTACACAAACAGGCATTACATACCAATAAGGCAGCCAACTAAATCTTTACAGAGTTTAAAAAGAAACAAAAAAAAACAAACTCTTTCTCAATGTACCTAAACTATGCAATCATGGTATTCATTTGAGATAATCAGCAGATGCAGTACAACTTGCTGGTATGTGTAGTACTTCAAAACAATAAAAACAACAATTGGGTGGAGGATGCGCTATAATACAATATGAATGAACAATATCAAAGAGCAATTAGGATACTCTAATTGAGCAATTTAATAAAAAATTGCATATAAAAGACATACATGTCACGTGTTAAAAAGGTATAATTTCATACACTAGACTATGATGTCATTACCCTTAATATACGTCTGGAACTGAAGGAGTTAGTATTGGAGTAGTCCGTTACTATTAAGACCCCTGTGTGGATTGTACCGATCCAAAAGCAATGTCCCATGTGCGGATGAGAGTCCAGTAGGAGATGTGCACCGTTAGAGGAAATTTAGCTGTAAAGGTCACTTTATAGTGAGTTCCTCATGCATCACGGTGTATGTGTTGCTCTATTAGGCTTGTGCTGGAATCCTCTCAAGGTGGGATGAGATGCGGTTGTTGCAGGGGATGGTCCGGTTGTTTAGCTCCAATGTTCCTGATTTGGTAATCACTGTAACTGACGCGTTTTGCTGCATTCAGCTTATGCATACTGGGTCAAAGGGTTTTAATCAGCTGTAGGCAATTAAAGCCTCTCTTAGCCCTATAATCAGAAGTTTCATTGTCATTTTTACACACTATTATTTAGGAGTGATTAGGTAAGCCAAGGTTGCAAATCTAGTAGAAGTTAAGCTAGTCTAAATCTGTTTTGAAACTTTTAAGGACAATACAAATTTCAGTGATTAAAGGAAGTGATGTAATCACTGAGGGAGCTTAAATAGCAGCCATGGTGAGAAGCATTTCATTCTGAGACTTCCACACACATGGTTGCTGATAACATGTTCTGGGTGAGTGTGTAATCCATTTTGTTATGTTTGTTTTTATGGGCTGCATTTAAAGTATTTAATAAGTCCTTATGGAGGACTTTGGGCTGTAAGATTTTGAATACATTTATTAATTGATTAAACATTTTCTATTTTAAGATACAACTGTGAGTCCTTTTGGGAAGTTCCAATGTTTATAAAAAATTATTGATCTTTTATTCTGGGTATATCTTTTGGTATGTATATTTATACTTTATTGATGTGAACTATAATGGCTGATATACCTCATGCTAATCAGTAAATAATCCCCTTTTTTGTAAATACATCTATTTAGAATAAATATTCAATCCAGTACTATTTATGGGTACAAAAAACATTTAGCACAATCAGGTATGTGTCTTTGGAGTTTTCCCTATTTACATAGATACTTTAGTCAGATATATGTTACATACCTTGTTTTACATCTTTGTTAGGTGGCTTTAAGAATATTGATGGACGGGTATCAACCCTTTTATAAAAAAGCTTGAATATAAGCCATTTTTAGAAGCTATTTAAAAAAAATCAAACATGAGATGAACTCATTTATACATAAGGTATTAATTCCATTTATTAATTATTTTTTTGAATCCCCCATTAGGAACACATTTTTTAAAAAATTGCGTTCTTTTGCACCTAGGTTTCCCGTTCAGAACTTCTGACTACTGTTTTTGGTAGGTACCTATTTATTGATAAATTTCTGTATCATATCTGGTTGTTTGTTTGACAACTAAGGTTTTTTTTTTAATGTACCCCCAAACAAGTTACCCCTGATGAAGTCGAGTAGACGAAACGCGTTGGGTCTATCAGCCATGAGTTATTAACCCAGTCTGTGAAGACACTCCCTTTTGAGCTCACACATTGTCAAGGTGAGGGAGTATCTAGGTCATCATCACTTACTGGACATTTCTCACTGATTGAATTATTCAAGTTTTCTGTATAATATTTATGTAAATATCGTCTGTAAAAAAAATATTCAATATGGATATGTTGAAATTGTGATATTAAATGAATATTTTTTCTAATTGGCCTTGGGCCTCTTGTTTGGGTGACTTTCTGGTGAGGGGATATCTGTTTTAGCACCCCAGGAAATGTCATTATCCAGTGTACAGAGCACATCCACTTGGGTCTTCTTGGAAGAATTCTTGTTAATTTCATTCAATCAATATAGCGCACTCAGGAATTGTGTTTTTGCTTTATATATATATATATATATATATATATATATATATATATATAAACAATAGTCCAAAGTCCGGCACTCCCTCCGTTGTTGGCTGCCCCGGTGCCCTCAGTATAAATGTTGATACAGGAAACAAAGGCTGCGGCACTCAGGGTCTTGTACTTGAAAAAGATTGTATTTGAAATTCAATTACATAGCGCACCCGCGCCCCTGAGTGCCGCAGCCTTTGTTTCCTGTATATATATATATATATATATATATATACACACACATATAAGAGCCGCTGCCAGGGAGGGAGCCGCTGACGGGAAGGGAGCCGCTGCCGGGGAGGGACCTGCAGACGCTGCCGGGGGGGAGTGAGTAGCCGCTGCCGGGGAGGGAGCCGCAATGTCACATTGTGGATACCGCTCATCGTGGCTCCGTACACACATGCCGTGATGAGCGATGTCACAAGTGACATTGCTCACATTGAGCTGCCTGCACCGCCGAGAGCCGACCTACAATCAACGAGTGCGTGTGCTGCCTTATTTTACAAGAAGAAGATTATTTTCGGGTTTGTTGAGGGTGTGTGGACATTAATCATTTTGTGGACATTAATCACGTTGACACAGATGTAATGTCGATAAGATTAGAATGTCGACAAAATGTCCCTGACGGTCTAGTCGTACATACCTTAAGATGACTTCCGGCAGATCCTATATGCCTACCCCTAACTTCCCTCTCATAGGCTGTGCTTAACCCTCTGCTGCTAGTCTGTGTGGAATGTCAACATGTCACACGTTGATATTTCAGATGTCTACATTCTGCACATTGTGATGTCGGCATTATGTATGTTGACACTGTAAATCTGGACATTATGACTACATCCCAAATGAGGAAAAATGGTGAATTAAACTTTGCTTTGTACACCTGTCAGAATTATAATTTGACAAATCTGAGTTTTCATAGATATTATGCTGGTTTTATGTGAATACCAGTATAAACACGTTGTTGTGTTTAACGCCAGTTAAAAACAAAGGCTGGAAAGATTTATTACTGGCATATCACAAATGAGTAATTCACTTACACGTGTAATTAAAGTAATTACTATCACACCTGATACCTCCCTATGGTATTGGTTTCTGAGCAGCATACAGTACAATGATGGTAAAATCTAATTGGTTTTAGAATGTACATTGATAGTTGTTAGCTATCCCTATTTTTCCAAACTTAGGGTCTCTTTCAGCACGAATTGTAAAACCGCTAAATAGCATTTGCTGCGATCTAGTAGTTGCCACCCAGAAAGAAAGAAAAAAACGCCCATTGCAGAAATTACGATCGCATTATCATGTGAAACATGGAAGAGTTCTTTCTACCGGGTGGTCTTCAGTATGCCGGCGGTCGGGCTCCCGGCGACCAGCATACCGGCGCCGGGAGCCCGACAGCCGGCATACCGACACTTATTCTCCCTCGTGGGGGTCCACGACCCCCCTGGAGGGAGAATAAAATAGTGTGGCGCGCTTAGCGCGCCATCGTGCCCGTAGCGTGGCAAGCGCAGCGAGCCCGCAAGGGGCTCATTTGCGCTCGCCACACTGTCGGTAAGCCGGTGGCCGGCCTCCCGGCGCCGGTATGCTGGTCGCCAGGAGGCCGGCCTCCGGCAGATCGTAGTGAACCCCTTTCTACCTGCACCAGTCAAAGTCATCAACAATTATGCAAATGCAACAGGCTGGAAATGGTCATCGCTGACATCAGAGATCCACCCGAAAAAATGCTTTGGCATGCCTGTGTTTTGACGAACACACCAAAAACGTTATGTTTCCACCACTAAACGTTGGCTTCCTGTCAATCAAAATGTGATTGCATTGAAGCAGAATGCATTCACAGAATGATTTGTAAATCATGGTTGCACACGCACAATGCGAACGGTGCTCATCCGCAGTTGTTCGATAATCAGCTGGATTGCGTTTTCTCAATTTTGTGATCTGTGCTGAATGAGGTCCATAAGCAAACCAAAAAAGTAAGCAATTGGGCAATACCATGTTGCACTGCGGGGGAGGGGGGGGGGGGCAGATGTAACATGTGCAGAGAGAGTTAGATTTGGGTGGGGTGTGTTGAAACTGAAATCTAAATTGCAGTGTAAACAGTTAGCAGCCAGTAACAGAAACAATATCACCCACCCAAATCTATGGGCCTAATTCAGCAGCAAATTTGTTAGCAGTCAGGCAAAACGATGTGCATTGCAGGGGGAAGGGGGGGGGGGGCAGATATAACATGTGCAGAGAGAGTTAGATTTGGGTGGGGTGTGTTCAAACTGAAATCTAATTTGCAGTGTAAAAATAAAGCAGCCAATATTTATCCTGCACAGAAACAATATAACCCACCCAAACTCTCTCTGCACATGTTATATCTGCTTCCCCCTGCCGGGCACATAATTTTGCTAACAAATTTGCTGCTGCGATCAACTCTGAATTACCTCCTAAATCTCTCTGCATATGTTACATTGCTCCACCTGTAGTGCAACATAGTTTTGCCCAGTTGCTTACTTTTTTGGGGGTTTGCTGACAAACCTGAATAACTCCCATAGTCCCACATTTTATGGAATTTGTTGAAAAATTGTTATTCAAAAAATGTTTAAATTGCATCACATTCTCAGAACATAGTTGAGCGAGAAAACTATTTAAGCCAAATGATCAACAAAAGCATAAATTAAGAATTGTTTGCGATACATACAGTAATCCATGTGCTTAAAAAATTATATCACAGCATAAAATTAAAAGTATACATTATAAATATATATATATATATATATATATATATATGTATATTATGTTCCCAAATAAATATATAAAAAGAATGCAGCAAAGTACATTGCTGCAGGGGCGTAGGTTCATACCAGATGCTGGAGGCTAAATAGATGGTTGTGCACAACCCCACCCCGTTGTCCCCAGTCAGCCTTCTTCTGCCTCTCCAGCCGGGAAGCAGTTAGCTTCCCAACAAACGGGATCCTGGCGGTCAAAATACCGACAGCCGGCATCCCGAATGCTCAGACAGCGGGACGTGCTGGGGTCCTGCTGCGCAAGGTGGTGGGGGGTAGTTTTAGGCTGCAGTAGGGGGTCAGGGTTACAGTGCAGCGCCGTAAAGGTTAGGCTTAGGCACCAGGTTAGGCACCAGGGAGGGAGGGTTAGGCACGTAGAGGGTGAGGGTTAGGGTTAGGCACCCACAAGGGAGGGTTAGGGTAGGGCGCAGAGGAGGGTTAGAGGGCTGTCGGGATTCTGGTGGACAGGATGCCGCTGTTGGTATACTGCACACCAGCATCCCGTCCATCGGCAAATCATACTGATCCCCTCCAGCCACCCAGTGTTTCCCCATGCCAGGCCCCTTCTGACTCTTCAGCCACCCACCCAGTGTCTCCCCATGTCAAGCCCTTCTGTCTCCCAAGCTACCCAGTGTCCAACCAACCAGCCTCCTTCTGTCTGTCCAGCCACCCAGTGTCTCCTAAGGCCGTTATTAGTGTTGTGCCTGCGGTGCCTTGCACACAGCGCATATGCAGAACATAAGCAATGTGGGCGCAGAACCGCAGGCAGCACCTGCACAGCAATGGCGCCGATGCTTAGTATCAGCAGCGCCTGACTATTTCTCACATAGGTAGCCGGGCAGCACTGCAGTGTCCCTCTGTAAGTGCTGCCCCTCCCGGCTTCTCCTTCTGTGTCCAGCATCTGAAGAGCAGTAGTGTTTGGTCGGGAGGAGGCTGGAGGAAGCTGGCTAGGAACGTAAGTATAACCTAGCAAACATACACACACATACATACATACATACATACATACATAGATACATACATACATACATACATGCATACACACACCACCCCACCCCTTGGCATATTGTGTAACATGGGCTCTACCTGGCGCAATGTGTAAAAGCTCTACCTGGTGCAATGTGTAAAAGTGGGCTCTACCTGACACAGTATGTAATAGGGGCTCTACCTGGTACAATGTGTAAAAAGGGGCTCTACCTGGCAGTGTGTAAAGGCTCTACCTGGCGCAATGTGTAAATGGGAGCTCTACCTAGTGCAATGTGTAAAAGTGGGCTCTACCTGATGTAATGTGTATGGTGCCCTTACAAATGACTATTTACATATTACATATAACACAGTTATAGATGTTCCACCCTATCTGAAGCATATTCTATTCCCATGCCTTTCTTACATAAACTCTAACATAAATGCAGTGGCGGATTTTACCTATGGAATTCAAGACTGTAGCCCCCCCAGGTAAAATCTGCCACCCAGCTCAGTGTCAGTGAGCCAGATGCAGTCCGTTACTGCATTGGCTTTACTGTGATTGGCAGTGACTTGCTATTGGAAATCTTACAGTACCTCTCAGTCACAGACACACAAGGCAGTCCTATTGAGAGGAGTTTCCACTCTCAAGGTCTGAAAGACCAGGCTCTGATAAGCAGAGAGCTGGCTTCCTATAGGAAGCCACTCCCTGCCTTTGGCGCAGCCGAACCCAGCTTCTATGGGCTGAAGCCGATGCAGTCCATAGATGCCAGGGGTCTGTGCATGTGCAGTTGCACTGTGGCAAATCCATTGTGTAGGTGTGGGGACCCGTGGATGGTGGTTGGCTGTCTGCTCTCCTCTCCCTGGCACGGGGGGGGGGGGGGGGGAAGGGGGGTAGCGGCAGCCCTCCTACTAAATGTAAGTAGGAGCCACCACTGCATAAATGTATACACATGTACTAATCACAATAGAGCCCACCAACTATGGAACATATATGACATAAACCTTATGTACGGTACATTAGGAATCCCTCTGCCTCTTTCTACAGAATTTGGCCAACTTGTACTCAACTCAGTAATTTACCACCCCCATTCTATTAATAAAATTGCTTCCCAATTACCACTATGAGCTCAATTAGAATCTGGCATGATTAGTGACCCCCCTCACCCACTCCTATCGTTTCCCTGTACTTTCTCTTTATAAAGACATCATAGTGAGAATTGTACATTCACAAACATTGCATTGTATTTAGCTCTCTTTTGTGTTTCTCATGAACAGTACAGTGATGTGAAAAAGCTTTAGCTGTCTTCCTGTATTGTTCTGATTTTGCAGATTAGTCACAATGAATTCATATCTTCAAAGAAAATTTTATATAAGACACAGACACCCTGAGAAAACACAAAATACAGTTTTAAAATGGGTTGGGTTCAGGTGACCGGCATTTGAGATCCCGCCAGTCACCATACCGAGCAAAGATCCCAATCTTCAGATTGCCAGTGGGGGGAGACGAGCGCAATGAAGCCCCTTGCAGGCTCGCTGCCAGGTTCTATTCCCACTCTATGGGTGTCATCGACAGCCACGAGTGGGAATGGTCCCTGTTAGTTGGCATGCCGTCTGTCAGGCTAAATATCAGCCAGGATCCTGGGTCGGTATAGTGATCGGCGGTCTCCCAACCACCGGTCATATAATTACATCCCTTATTAAATGATTATTTCATTTCTTGAAAGAAAAAGGTAATCAGACACCTACATCACCCATGTTAAAAATGAATTGTCTACACTTAATAACTGAATGTGCCACCTTTATCCAGCAACTGGAGAACAGTCTTTCACATCCACCTCTTCTTTGCAAACACATTGGAGGGTTTACAAGCAGGAACTGATTGTTTCATTCAGAGGTAGACTTGATCTTGTGCTTCAGATTGTTGTCTTGCTACATAACCTAATTGCGCTTAAGCTCCAGATCACGGACTGATGACCAGACAATCTCCCCCTGAATTTTAGGATAGTGAGCAGATTTAAGATTCTTCCAATTATGGTAGCCAGGTCCTGAAGCAGCAAATTATCCCTACACCATCACACTACCACCACTAAGTTTGACTGTTGGTATGATATTTTTTTGTAGAATGCTGTGTTAGGTTTATGCCAGATGTAATAGGACCCATGTTTTCCAAAAAGTTTAATTTTTCACTCATATAACCTCAGAATATCAGTCCAAAAAGCTTGAGGGTAATCAATCTGTTCAAGTTATTTTAGTTAGCCGTGGTTTTTGTTTTGCAATTCACCCATAGGTACCATTTTTGCACAATCCCTTTCTTATGGTGAAAACATGAATTCTGAAATCAATAGTGAGGCCTGCTATTTCTCAAATGTTCATCAGGCATCTTTTGTAACTTCCTGGATGAGTAATTGATGTACTCTTGGAGGAATTTTGGTAATCTGGTTACATCTGGGAAGATTCATCACTGTTTCAAGTTTTCTTCATTTGGTGGTTCGCTTGAGTCCCAGTTTTTTGTTTTTTTCGAAGATCTGAAATGATTGTGACAAATATGCAAAAAATTGAAGAAATCGGAGAAAGGGGGGAAAAATGTCATGCCACTACATGTTTGCTTGTTTCTTTTTGTTTGTATACATTTGATACCATTAATAAATAGTTATTTAAAATAAGTGAGATGTGATGTGTTACAGTAGAAGTTATGGAGGGGATTTGTCTTGTTGAATGAGGAGGGCATACTTCAGACTTCCTGTTCTCCAGGGAGGCTTCATGCCACATCCCAAGATGTTCACAGAGATCTCTAGTGAGCATGCCCAGGGGCCATTTTGTCTTTAGACTGTGTAAAGTGACATGGTGGGAGACCAAAGTCTACTTAGCTCCTATGAGAGACCTGGTTATTACATGCATATGAGGCTGTTCCAGCATCCCTACACCGCTACTTGTTTGCAGCATACACTCACTGGCTGCTTCCCTGTCTGAAACCCCAATCCGCTCAAGATCTGCTCCATCACCATTGTACATGTAACAATAAGTCCGGATGTACCTGATTTCTTTTAAGTAAACCTACCCCTCTGGTTAAGAAACTGGACTATTTATAGTCTTAGCCATCTGCTACTGCGTGCCTATATACAGTAACTCTATCAACACCTGCACACACATTATTTGCCAAAATCTTGATGGTAAGTAAAGATGAAGAATGTGTCGCTGCAGGGGATGAGAATGAATATATGTTATTACAGTGGTGAGAAGAAGGATATGTGACAATTACTGAAATGAGGTGGGTGGATGTGTGCAAGCGGGGGAGAATGTTTTACTAAACAGTTCACATTGTATGTGTTAGGATTGTGTTACTATGGGGAAAGGGGGTGTTGGTAAAGGGGAGAATGTATTGCTACAGGGGGAAAACAGTACAACATGCTTGCAGAGTTTGTAATACTCAATTTCGGGAGATACCTAAGAGAAGGCCCAAGTGGGAGCTTCTAAGTGAGCATACCTCCCAACATTTATGTTCACAGGTGTGGGACTTCTACGCACCCAAAAATAGGAATTTAATACCTACCGGTAATTCCTTTTCTCGTAGTCCGTAGTGGATACTGCGGATCTGTACTTTAGTACCATGGGGCATAGATCGGGTCCACTGGAGCCTGGCACTTTAAAAACCTTTATTGTGTGTATGTGTGTGCTGGCTCCTCCCCTCTATGACCTTCCTACCAGGCTCAGGAAAACTGTACCCGAGGAGACAGACATACCACGAGAGAAGGAATAATACAACAGCGGTGAGGCAACAAGCCAACACACAACCATAACCAAAAGGAGGGCGCTAACCAGAACAGAGGATAGCAACACCAACCCAACCAGGATAGCACAGCTATCCCAACAACATAACGGGACCGCAACAGCGGGCCAACCAAAAACTTCCTCAGGAGAAATACCTTTTGAGACACTGTATCCAGTATCATTCCCAGGAATCGAAGCACTGAGGCAGGCGCCCAGTATCCACTACGGACTACGAGAAAAGGAATTACTTGTAGGTAATAAATTCCTATTTTCTCTTAAGTCCTAGTGGATACTGGGGATCTGTATTTTAGTACCATGGGGAAGTCCCAAAGCTCCAAAAATGGGTGGGAGAGTGCTAAGACCCCTGTAAAACCGCCTGACCAAACTGAAGGTCATCCTTGGCCAAGGTGTCGAACTGATAGAATTTCACAAAAGTGTTTGAACCAGACCAAGTAGCAGCTCGGCACAACTGTAAGGCTGAGACACCCTGGGCCGCCACCAAGGAAGAGCCCACAGACCTTGTCGAGTGGGCCTGAATAGACGTCGGCAAAGGCAGAGCCGCCGAAGTATAGCCCTGTTGAATGGTCAACCTGAGCCAACGAGCAATGGATTGTTTGGAAGACGGATGACCAATCTTGGTGGCATCATAAAGGACAAACAGCGAGTCAGATTTTCGAAGACGAGCCGTCCTTTTGACATAAATCTTCAGAGCCCTCACTACATCCAAGGACTCTGGTCCAATGGAAGCATCAGACAACACCGGAACCACAATGGGTTGATTGACATGAAAAGCCGAAACCACTTTTGGCAAAAACTGAGGACGGGTCTTGAGTTCTGCCGTCTTCATGAAACACCAAACAAGGGCTCTTACAGGATAAGGCCAATGCTAAAAGCATCACTGTTTTCCAGGTGAGAAATTTAAATTCCACCCTATGCAAGGGTTCAAACCAGTCCGATTGAAGAAAGGAGAGAACCACATTGAGATCCCACGGAGCCGTGGGAAGCACGAAGGGCGGTTGCATATGAAGCACTCCTTTTAGGAATGTTTGTACTTCCGGCAACATGGCACGCTGTTTCTGGAAGAAAATAGAGAGCGCCGAAATCTGGACTTTGATGGAGCCTAAACGTAGGCCCATATCCACTCCTGCTTGCAGGAAAAGTAGAAAACGACCGATCCTACATTCCACGGGATACACCTGTCTACTTTCACACCAGGAAACATACTTTTTCCAGATACGATGATAATGTTTTGATGTCACCATCTTCCTGGCTTGGACCGTGGTGGAAATAACCCGGGAGGGAAGACCTTTTCTTGCTAGAATCTCCCTCAACTTCCAAGCCTACAAATGTAGTCGCTGTAAGTCTGGATAGACGAATGGACCTTGTTGAAGAAGATCCTTTTGGAGCGATAGAGGCCAGGGATCCTCCAGAGCTATGGTTAGGAGGTCCTAGTACCTCGCCCGTTGAGGCCAATCTGGGGCAATTAAAGAATTGCTAGAATGCTTTCTCTTCTTAGTCTTTTTAGAACCCTTGGGATTAGTGGAATGAATATGGATGAGATGGTCCTTGCGTTGGCCTCCGCCCAGAGGAGGATTTTTTTACACTTCTCGCATCGCTGCTCTGTTTCTTGTTCTCCCTTGTCGGTTTATGTACGCCACCACCGAAGCGTTGTCCAATTGAGCCTGGATCACCCAATCCCTCAGGAAATGGGAAGCCTGCAGAAGGGCATTGCAAATTGCCATGAGTTCCAGGACGTTTATCGGTAGAGTAGATTCCTGACTTGGCCATATCCCCTGGAACTGGGCCCCTTGGGTCACAGCCCCCCAACCCCGGAGACTGGCATCCGTTGTCAGTAGAATCCATGATTGGACATTGAAAATCATGCCTTCTACCAGATGAGGAACTTGTAGCCACCATAATAGAGAAATCCGGGTTTTCGGACATAAGGTCACTTCCTGATGCATGTGAAGGTGAGATCCCGACAATTTGTCCAGCAGATCCAGCTGAAAAGGCCGGGAATGAAATCTGCCTTATTGGATTGCCTCATAAGCAGCAACCATCTTAACCAGCAAACGTATGCAAAGATGTATGGACACCTTGCGAGGATGGAGCACTCAGCGGACCAAAGCCTGGATGGCCAAGGCCTTGTCCCTCAGGAGAAATACCTTTTGAGACACTGTATCCAGTATCATTCCCAGGAATTGAAGACGTTGGGTGGGTTCTATGTGAGATTTCTGGAAGTTTACAATCCACCCATGATCCATAAGCAGGCGAGTCGTCAGATCGATGTTGTGCAATAGACGCTCCCTGGACGTAGGCTTTATCAGGAGATCGTCCAAGTAGGGGACTATGTTGACTCCCATCCTGCACAGTTGCAGCATCATCTCCACCATGACTTTGGTGAAGACACTCGGAGCTGTGGACAGGCCAAAGGGCAAGGCCTGAAACTGGAAGTGGTCGTCCAAGATAGCGAACCTGAGGTAAGCCTGATGAGGGGGCTACATGGGAATGTGTAGGTAAGCATCCTTGACATCCAGTGATACCAAGAATTCCCCCTCCTCCAGACCGGACACCACTGCCCGCAGGGATTCCATCTTGAATTTGTACACCCGCAGATACGGGTTTAGAGATTCCAGGTTTAAGATGGGTCGCACCGAACCGTCCGGTTTTGGAACAACAAAAAGACTGGAGTAAAAAACCCTTTTGTGTAATGGAGGAGGTACTGGAACCCCTGTCCACAAAAGTTTTCGAATTGCCTCTTGCAAGGTAACTTTTGCAGTGGGCAAAACAGGTAAGCCCGATTTGAAAAATCTGGGAGGAGGAAGTGTTTGAAATTCAAGCCGGTATCCCTGGGAAATGAAATCCCTCACCCAAGGATCCCTGCAGGACTCCGCCCACACGTGGGCGAAGTGATGAAGGTGAGCACCCACCTGAAAGTCACCCTGCTGCTGGGGCCAACCGTCATGTGGAAGGCTTAGCGGCAGGTGATCCGGTGGTCTGGTCCAGGGATGCAGCAGTTGCAGGTTTACGGGACTTACCACGAGATCCTCTCTGAGTGGTGGGGACTCCTCGGACCCTGCCTCTGAACCTTGCCACACAAAAGGACTGCAAGAAGGGTCCTGTGTAAGAATGTCTAGCAGGTGGCGCAGTCGACGGCAGATAGGTAGACTTACCCGCTGTTGCCTGGGAAATCCATTTATTCAATTCATCCCCAAACAAGGCATCACCTGTAAAGGGAAGATTTTCTACACCCTTTTTGAAATCAGCATCTGCTGACCATTGACGCAAACATAGAGCTCTGCGTGCCGAAACTGCCATAGCAGTAATTCGCCCATTTATCTTACACAGTTCCTTTATAACCTCGCTCATAAAATTTGCAGCTTCCTGTATGTGTTTCCGCTGCGTAATGACCTCATCCTGGGGCAGATTGTCTAATCCATTAATAATATTATCGGACCACTTGACCATTGCACTGGAAAGCCACCCACAGACTATTGTGGGGTGCTGTGCTACGCCTGAGGGCCTCCACCCCAGGTGACAGAGAGCTGTCCTCATCCATATCATCATCATTCACATCAGGCTGATCAGAATCAGAATCAGTCTGCAGCACCTGTGGCAGTGAGCGTTTATGTAAAACCAACAGAGGGGGCTGAGAAGCTGCTGCTTTTGCCATACAATCAATAGACTGTTTTAACACCTGTCTCTCCTTTTTTGGAGCAGCTAATTCTGAATTAACATTCTGAATCATGCTTTTAAAATTATCCAGCCAGTCAGGTGCCTGTGAACTGTGTCCATGATGGGAAAAGGAGCACTGTTCACACATAAGAGACCCCGCTGATGAAGGGGTAGATTTACACGCAGCACACATAACCAAATCTTTAAACACTGTAAAGTAGCGCAGCTCACTGTAAAACACCCCCACACAGACCCTAGAGAGCCCCTGGAAGGACACTGAAGAGCGGAGACCAGCACACAGAACACAGCAGCACAGTGTGTGAAATAATGTGTATAACCTGATAAACGTGCAGCAGCACTACTGCTGTAGAGCTCCCACCTTTCTATGACCCCCTGGTACCAGTACACAGTCTGTAACAGCATGGGTCCATGGTGGAGCAGTGTGCATGCAGCCTTTATGATCCGCAGCAGCAGGAAATGGTGCCTTCCCGCCTTTGGTCCCGCTCCTAGAAGCCCCGCCCCTTGCAATGGTGCGCGGTCCCTCACAATATTATACTGGCCATGAGTAAAATTCATACATATATGAGTACAGACAAGTCCTAAGGGACAGTGAGCACTGTGGGGCATGAGCCCTGAGCCAGTCTTGTCCGCGGCGGGCACCGCAGCTCGTGGCCTGTGACTGCCGCGTGACCTGCTGCCAACTGCACCGGGGACCCGCTAACCGGGACCCCAGTGTAACACTCACTGCACCGTGATCTTCAGCATCTGTTAGAGGGTGGCGGCTATCTGCTGGCGTGGGCACACATACTAACGATGTGTGATCAGCACCTCAGGAGCTCAGTGTCCTGTCAGCTGGGATTACAAACCATTAACCTTCAGGAGGTTGGTTCGGTCTCCCCTCTGAGTCCCACGAAGCAGGTAGCCTGGTTGCCAACCAGGACTACCTGAAAACAATTACTAAAACAAAATTAAAGGAAACTCTCTGGAGCTCCAGAGAAATGCACCGGCTCCTTGGGCACATTTTTCTAAACTGAGTCTGGTAGGAGGGGCATAGAGGGGAGGAGCCAGGACACACATACACACACTAAAGGTTTTTAAAGTGCCAGGCTCCAGTGGACTCGATCTATACCCCATGGTACTAAAGTACAGATTCCCAGTATCCACTAGGACGTTAGAGAAAATGGGCATGGCCTCGGTAAAAGGGGGTGTGACTTTGCTGGAATGCCACAATCATAAACCACGCCTCACATTTTCAGCACTGAGGGGGCATGCCCAGTGCTCTGTGAGCAGCTGGCATGCCCTCAGCCCCTCTGTCTCCCATGAATAGACGCTGTGCGCATGCGCAGAGCATCTATTTACCACTGCTTTGCTAAACAGAGCAGGAGCCTCCCAACTGCCCCTCCACCATGGAACTAAGCGGCCTGCGGGTAGGACAGTGGATCACTGCCTAAAAAAGTCAACATTAGAGTGCGCAAAACTACCTTTTAGGAAAATTAAATTTATTAAAATAATTAAAAAACCTGGTGAAATTGCGTTTCAATCAATAAATTATTAATAACCAAAATACCATTTATATTGGAACCACCAGAAAATTAGCTTTAAAAGATAAACTAATTCAATGTATCTGTACAATGTGACAATTACATGGAATTCACAATAGAAAAAGGAACTCAACACCGGAGAGCCTGTTAGGCAGCCGATCAGAACAATTAATACTATGGAATGTTCCTGGTGTGTTAAATATTCACAACTGCTGGCCAGCAGTATAACCCACAGTTTGGGGAATTTAAATGTCTCTCAGTGGGGGTCATTCCGAGTTGTTCGCTCGCAAGCTGCTTTTAGCAGCTTTGCACACGCTAAGCCGCCGCCTACTGGGAGTGAATCTTAGCTTATCAAAATTGCGAACGAAAGATTAGCAGAATTGCGAATAGACACTTCTTAGCAGTTTCTGAGTAGCTCCACACTTACTCGGCATCTGCGATCAGTTCAGTGCTTGTCGTTCCTGGTTTGACGTCACAAACACACCCAGCGTTCGCCCAGACACTCCTCCGTTTCTCCAGCCACTCCCGTGTTTTTCCCAGAAACGGTAGCGTTTTTTCGCACACACCCATAAAACGGCCAGTTTCCGCCCAGAAACACCCACTTCCTGTCAATCACATTACGATCACCAGAACGAAGAAAAAACCTCGTAATGCCTTGAGTAAAATACCTAACTGCATAGCAAATTTACTTGGCGCAGTCGCACTGCGGGCATTGCGCATGCGCATTAGCGACTAATCGCTCCATTGCGAGAAAAAAATACAGAGCGAACAACTCGGAATGACCCCCAGTGTTTTATAAGGTGCCGCATATATACCTGTCATGCGGCTCTGGCTGTCCTCCGAGTGGTGGATCGCTGATATTCACAAACGTCCCATGTAGCTGGCACCTCCGTTGAGGGAGTAAATCTCACAGCCTACCTCGTCGCTTAGAATGATTTATGAAGCAGCGGTCTCCGTGTAGCAGGAGAACCAGTGCAGACGGCTTGAATATACTGTGACCGTCTCCCGACGAATTGGGATCCTGAAGTACCGTGGTGCTCGTATAATGCAGCCAGTGCAGGCGGCTCTGTGTAGCAGGAGAGCCGAGTTGCAGCTCGGGTAGAGGTGCTTAGACCGCTTAGAGGGGAGGATATTCTGCTGTCCTGTAATCGGCTCTGTATAGCAGGAGAGCCGAAGTGCAGCTCGGGCAAACGTGCTTTGACCACTTAGCGGTGAAGATGTCCTGCTGTCCCATAGACAGCCAGTGCGGGCAACTATGGGAAATGGTGATCGACCACTCGGTGGTGACTTTGGATCCAAACAAATGGTGATTGAGGGGGATTGGCGTCCCCATGTACTGACGCGTTTCTCGACCGTAAAACCCGGTCGTTTCTTCAGAGTAAAAGTATGTTAGCTTCCTGTCCAGTCATCCCATTTATAGGGACAGGAGGCTAATTATCCCAGTGATTGGAAACACCAGGATGGAGATTTGTTAAGACCGGACGGTCTTAAAGAAGTGTAGCCACATAAAAAAAAAAATATATATATATATATATGTATATATATATATATATATATATACACACACACAGGTATTCAACATACAAAATGGCAGATCAGACAACCCGAACATATATACATATATATGGATGTGGCAGATATTTAAAAAATAAAATAAATTATTTAATATACTATATTATTAATAAAAATATTTATAAAAAAACACTTAAATATAAAAAATGCATATAGAAAAAACATCCATGTATATATCTTCCCATTGTAAGTATATTACAAATATAACGTTTTCTGTAAAAATAATAAAAAAAGATAGCAGTATCCTAATTGTATCTCCCCTATGATTCCCAAAATATCCAACATTTATAAACCTTTATAAATGTTTACAAACAACAATATAGAGAACAATTTAATAAAAAAACAAATTTCTTTATTATACGTTTCCTGTTGTAACATAGTATCTGAGGTTGAAAAAAGACAATTGTCCATCGAGTTCAACCTATTTGTGGTATCCTATGCATGATGATTTGACTAAAATTTCTGACTGATGCTGCTGTCAGCCGTTGCATTTTATCCCTATTTATAGTAACTATAATGCATGACTATGCACCATACCCCTGGATGTCCTTATCCATTAGGAATTTATCTAACCCATTTTTAAAGGTGTTGACAGATTCCGCCATTACAACTCCCTCGGGCAGGGAATTCCAAACACGTATTGTCCTTACCGTGAAAAAGCCTTTACGCCGTATTGTGCGGAATCTCCTCTCCTCTAACCTGAGCGAGTGTCCACGAGTCCTCTGTGTTGGTCTAACCAAAAACAGGTCCCGCGCAAGCTCTGTGAATTGTCCCTTTATATATTTGTAGATGTTGATCATATCCCCTCTTAGTCTCCGCTTTTCCAATGTAAATATGCCTAGTCTTTCAAGCCTTTCCTTGTATTCCATCGTCTCCATGCCCTTAATTAGTTTGGTCGCCCTCCTCTGTACCTTTTCAAGCTCCAGGATATCATTTTTGTAGTACGGTGCCCAGAACTGTACACAGTATTCAAGGTGTGGCCTCACTAGTGATTTATATAACGGGAGAATAATACTCTCGTCCCTAGCATCAATACCCCGTTTTATGCATGCTAATATCTTATTAGCCTTCTTTGCTGCAGTCCTACTTTGGGTACTACTGCTTAGCTTGCTATCTATGAGGACACCTAAGTCCTTTTCCAGTACAGAATCCCCTAATTTTACCCCATTTAGTAGGTAGGTGTAATTTTTGTTCTTGTTACCACAGTGCATTACCTTACACTTGTCTGTGTTGAAGCGCATTCTCCATTTGGCTGCCCATGCTTCTAATTTAACTAAGTCGTTCTGAAGAGACTCGGCATCCTCCTCTGTATTTATAGCCTTACACAATTTGGTATCATCTGCAAAAATTGACACCATGCTCTCTAGACCTTCTGTTAGGTCGTTAATGAAAATATTGAACAATAGCGGTCCTAATACTGAGCCTTGCGGCACACCACTTAGCACTTCAGTCCAAGTTGAAAAAGATCCATTAACCACAACGCGCTGCTTCCTATTATCTAACCAGTTTTTGACCCAAGTGCATATTGTGCTTCCTAGCCCTGATTCTTGTAGCTTGTATATAAGTCTCATGTGTGGTACAGTATCGAACGCTTTGGCAAAGTCTAAAAAGATTACATCCACGTCTTTACCCTGATCTAGGTTTGCGCTTACTGTTTCATAAAAGCCAAGTAAGTTGGTTTGACAAGATCTGTCCTTCATAAACCCATGTTGATTCCTTTTAATGACCTTATTGGTTTCAAGGAACTTCTGAATACTATCTATATACTTTATCCAATAAATATGCATTTTTTTGCAATGTATATTGTAATTAGAGATGAGCGGGTTCGGTTTCTCTGAATCCGAACCCGCACGAACTTCATGTTTTTTTTCACGGGTCCGAGCGACTCGGATCTTCCCGCCTTGCCCGGTTAACCCGAGCGCGCCCGAACGTCATCATGACGCTGTCGGATTCTCGCGAGACTCGGATTCTATATAAGGAGCCGCGCGTCGCCGCCATTTTCACACGTGCATTGAGATTGATAGGGAGAGGACGTGGCTGGCGTCCTCTCCATTTAGATTAGAAGAGAGAGAGAGATTGACCTGATTTACTGGAGCTTAGGAGTACTGTAGAGAGTGCAGAGTTTACTAGTGACTGACCACAGTGACCACCAGACAGTGCAGTTTTATTTAATATATCCGTTCTCTGCCTGAAAAAAACGATACACAGTGACTCAGTCACATACCATATCTGTGTGCACTGCTCAGCCCAGTGTGCTGCATCATCTATGTATATATCTGACTGTGCTCAGCTCACACATCTTATAATTGTGGGGGAGACTGGGGAGCACTGCAGTGCCAGTTATAGGTTATAGCAGGAGCCAGGAGTACATATTATTATTAAAATTAAACAGTGCACACTTTTGCTGCAGGAGTGCCACTGCCAGTGTGACTGACCAGTGACCTGACCACACTGACCACCAGTATAGTTAGTAGTATAGTATACTATATTGTGATTGCCTGAAAAAGTTAAACACTCGTATCTGACTGTGCTCAGCTCACACATCTTATAATTGTGGGGGAGACTGGGGAGCACTGCAGTGCCAGTTATAGGTTATAGCAGGAGCCAGGAGTACATATTATTATTAAAATTAAACAGTGCACACTTTTGCTGCAGGAGTGCCACTGCCAGTGTGACTGACCAGTGACCTGACCACACTGACCACCAGTATAGTTAGTAGTATAGTATACTATATTGTGATTGCCTGAAAAAGTTAAACACTCGTCGTGTGACTTCACTTGTGTGGTGTTTTTTTTTTTTATTCTATAAAAAACTCATTCTGCTGAGAGACAGTGTCCAGCAGGTCCGTCATTATATAATATATACCTGTCCGGCTGCAGTAGTGATATATATATTTTTTTTATATCATTATTTATCATCCAGTCGCAGCAGACACAGTACGGTAGTTCACGGCTGTAGCTACCTCTGTGTCGGCACTCGGCAGTCCGTCCATAATTGTATACCACCTACCCGTGGTTTTTTTTTATTTCTTCTTTATACATACATACTACTACTACATCTCTTTATCAACCAGTCTATATTAGCAGCAGACACAGTACAGTACGGTAGTCCACGGCTGTAGCTACCTCTGTGTCGGCACTCGGCAGTCCGACCATAATTGTATACCACCTACCCGTGGTTTTTTTTTTCTTTCTTCTTTATACATACATACTACTACTACTACATCTCTTTATCAACCAGTCTATATTAGCAGCAGACACAGTACAGTACGGTAGTCCACGGCTGTAGCTACCTCTGTGTCGGCACTGGGCAGTCCGTCCATAATTGTATACCACCTACCCGTGGTTTTTTTTTCTTTCTTCTTTATACATACATACTACTACTACATCTCTTTATCAACCAGTCTATATTAGCAGCAGACACAGTACAGTACGGTAGTCCACGGCTGTAGCTACCTCTGTGTCGGCACTGGGCAGTCCGTCCATAATTGTATACCACCTACCCGTGGTTTTTTTTTCTTTCTTCTTTATACATACATACTACTACTACTACATCTCTTTATCAACCAGTCTATATTAGCAGCAGACACAGTACAGTACGGTAGTCCACGGCTGTAGCTACCTCTGTGTCGGCACTGGGCAGTCCGTCCATAATTGTATACCACCTACCCGTGTTTTTTTTTTTCTTTCTTTTTTATACATACATACTACTACTACATCTCTTTATCAACCAGTCTATATTAGCAGCAGACACAGTACAGTACGGTAGTCCACGGCTGTAGCTACCTCTGTGTCGGCACTGGGCAGTCCGTCCATAATTGTATACCACCTACCCGTGGTTTTTTTTTCTTTCTTCTTTATACATACATACTACTACTACATCTCTTTATCAACCAGTCTATATTAGCAGCAGACACAGTACAGTACGGTAGTCCACGGCTGTAGCTACCTCTGTGTCGGCACTCGGCAGTCCGTCCATAATTGTATACCACCTACCCGTGGTTTTTCTTTCTTTCTTCTTTATACATACATACTACTACTACATCTCTTTATCAACCAGTCTATATTAGCAGCAGACACAGTACAGTACGGTAGTCCACGGCTGTAGCTACCTCTGTGTCGGCACTGGGCAGTCCGTCCATAATTGTATACCACCTACCCGTGGTTTTTTTTTCTTTCTTCTTTATGCATACATACTACTACTACATCTCTTTATCAACCAGTCTATATTAGCAGCAGACACAGTACAGTACGGTAGTCCACGGCTGTAGCTACCTCTGTGTCGGCACTCGGCAGTCCATCCATAATTGTATACTAGTATCCATCCATCTCCATTGTTTACCTGAGGTGCCTTTTAGTTGTGCCTATTAAAATATGGAGAACAAAAATGTTGAGGTTCCAAAATTAGGGAAAGATCAAGATCCACTTCCACCTCGTGCTGAAGCTGCTGCCACTAGTCATGGCCGAGACGATGAAATGCCAGCAACGTCGTCTGCCAAGGCCGATGCCCAATGTCATAGTACAGAGCATGTCAAATCCAAAACACCAAATATCAGTAAAAAAAGGACTCCAAAACCTAAAATAAAATTGTCGGAGGAGAAGCGTAAACTTGCCAATATGCCATTTACCACACGGAGTGGCAAGGAACGGCTGAGGCCCTGGCCTATGTTCATGGCTAGTGGTTCAGCTTCACATGAGGATGGAGGCACTCAGCCTCTCGCTAGAAAAATGAAAAGACTCAAGCTGGCAAAAGCAGTAGCACCGCAAAGAACTGTGCGTTCTTCGAAATCCCAAATCCACAAGGAGAGTCCAATTGTGTCGGTTGCGATGCCTGACCTTCCCAACACTGGACGTGAAGAGCATGCACCTTCCACCATTTGCACGCCCCCTGCAAGTGCTGGAAGGAGCACCCGCAGTCCAGTTCCTGATAGTCAGATTGAAGATGTCAGTGTTGAAGTACACCAGGATGAGGAGGATATGGGTGTTGCTGGCGCTGGGGAGGAAATTGACCAGGAGGATTCTGATGGTGAGGTGGTTTGTTTAAGTCAGGCACCCGGGGAGACACCTGTTGTCCGTGGGAGGAATAGGGCCGTTGACATGCCTGGTGAAAATACCAAAAAAATCAGCTCTTCGGTGTGGAAGTATTTCACCAGAAATGCGGACAACAGGTGTCAAGCCGTGTGTTCCCTTTGTCAAGCTGTAATAAGTAGGGGTAAGGACGTTAACCACCTCGGAACATCCTCCCTTATACGTCACCTGCAGCGCATTCATAATAAGTCAGTGACAAGTTCAAAAACTTGGGCCGACAGCGGAAGCAGTCCACTGACCAGTAAATCCCTTCCTCTTGTAACCAAGCTCACGCAAACCACCCCACCAACTCCCTCAGTGTCAATTTCCTCCTTCCCCAGGAATGCCAATAGTCCTGCAGGCCATGTCACTGGCAATTCTGACGAGTCCTCTCCTGCCTGGGATTCCTCCGATGCATCCTTGCGTGTAACGCCTACTGCTGCTGGCGCTGCTGTTGTTGCTGCTGGGAGTCGATGGTCATCCCAGAGGGGAAGTCGTAAGCCCACTTGTACTACTTCCAGTAAGCAATTGACTGTCCAACAGTCCTTTGCGAGGAAGATGAAATATCACAGCAGTCATCCTGTTGCAAAGCGGATAACTGAGTCCTTGACAACTATGTTGGTGTTAGACGTGCGTCCGGTATCCGCCGTTAGTTCACAGGGAACTAGACAATTTATTGAGGCAGTGTGCCCCCGTTACCAAATACCATCTAGGTTCCACTTCTGTAGGCAGGCGATACCGAGAATGTACACGGACGTCAGAAAAAGACTCACCAGTGTCCTAAAAAATGCAGTTGTACCCAATGTCCACTTAACCACGGACATGTGGACAAGTGGAGCAGGGCAGGGTCAGGACTATATGACTGTGACAGCCCACTGGGTAGATGTATGGACTCCCGCCGCAAGAACAGCAGCGGCGGCACCAGTAGCAGCATCTCGCAAACGCCAACTCTTTCCTAGGCAGGCTACGCTTTGTATCACCGCTTTCCAGAATACGCACACAGCTAAAAACCTCTTACGGCAACTGAGGAAGATCATCGCAGAATGGCTTACCCCAATTGGACTCTCCTGTGGATTTGTGGCATCGGACAACGCCAGCAATATTGTGTGTGCATTAAATATGGGCAAATTCCAGCACGTCCCATGTTTTGCACATACCTTGAATTTGGTGGTGCAGAATTTTTTAAAAAACGACAGGGGCGTGCAAGAGATGCTGTCGGTGGCCAGAAGAATTGCGGGACACTTTCGGCGTACAGGCACCACGTACAGAAGACTGGAGCACCACCAAAAACTACTGAACCTGCCCTGCCATCATCTGAAGCAAGAAGTGGTAACGAGGTGGAATTCAACCCTCTATATGCTTCAGAGGTTGGAGGAGCAGCAAACGGCCATTCAAGCCTATACAATTGAGCACGATATAGGAGGTGGAATGCACCTGTCTCAAGTGCAGTGGAGAATGATTTCAACGTTGTGCAAGGTTCTGATGCCCTTTGAACTTGCCACACGTGAAGTCAGTTCAGACACTGCCAGCCTGAGTCAGGTCATTCCCCTCATCAGGCTTTTGCAGAAGAAGCTGGAGGCATTGAAGAAGGAGCTAAAAGGGAGCGATTCCGCTAGGCATGTGGGACTTGTGGATGCAGCCCTTAATTCGCTTAACAAGGATTCACGGGTGGTCAATCTGTTGAAATCAGAGCACTACATTTTGGCCACCGTGCTCGATCCTAGATTTAAAACCTACCTTGGATCTCTCTTTCCGGCAGACACAAGTCTGCTGGGGTGCAAAGACCTGCTGGTGACAAAATTGTCAAGTCAAGCGGAACGCGACCTGTCAACATCTCCTCCTTCACATTCTCCCGCAACTGGGGGTGCGAGGAAAAGGCTCAGAATTCCGAGCCCACCCGCTGGCGGTGATGCAGGGCAGTCTGGAGCGACTGCTGATGCTGACATCTGGTCCGGACTGAAGGACCTGACAACGATTACGGACATGTCGTCTACTGTCACTGCATATGATTCTCTCAACATTGAAAGAATGGTGGAGGATTATATGAGTGACCGCATCCAAGTAGGCACGTCAGACAGTCCGTACTTATACTGGCAGGAAAAAGAGGCAATTTGGAGGCCCTTGCACAAACTGGCTTTATTCTACCTAAGTTGCCCTCCCACAAGTGTGTACTCCGAAAGAGTGTTTAGTGCCGCCGCTCACCTTGTCAGCAATCGGCGTACGAGGTTACATCCAGAAAATGTGGAGAAGATGATGTTCATTAAAATTAATTATAATCAATTCCTCCGCGGAGACATTGACCAGCAGCAATTGCCTCCACAAAGTACACAGGGAGCTGAGATGGTGGATTCCAGTGGGGACGAATTGATAATCTGTGAGGAGGGGGATGTACACGGTGATATATCGGAGGATGATGATGAGGTGGACATCTTGCCTCTGTAGAGCCAGTTTGTGCAAGGAGAGATTAATTGCTTCTTTTTTGGTGGGGGTCCAAACCAACCCGTCATATCAGTCACAGTCGTGTGGCAGACCCTGTCACTGAAATGATGGGTTGGTTAAAGTGTGCATGTCCTGTTTATACAACATAAGGGTGGGTGGGAGGGCCCAAGGACAATTCCATCTTGCACCTCTTTTTTCTTTTCTTTTTCTTTGCGTCATGTGCTGTTTGGGGAGGGTTTTTTGGAAGGGACATCCTGCGTGACACTGCAGTGCCACTCCTAGATGGGCCCGGTGTTTGTGTCGGCCACTAGGGTCGCTAATCTTACTCACACAGCTACCTCATTGCGCCTCTTTTTTTCTTTGCGTCATGTGCTGTTTGGGGAGGGTTTTTTGGAAGGGACATCCTGCGTGACACTGCAGTGCCACTCCTAGATGGGCCAGGTGTTTGTGTCGGGCACTTGGGTCGCTGAGCTTAGTCACACAGCTACCTCATTGCACCTCTTTTTTTCTTTGCGTCATGTGCTGTTTGGGGAGTGTTTTTTGGAAGGGCCATCCTGCGTGACACTGCAGTGCCACTCCTAGATGGGCCAGGTGTTTGTGTCGGCCACTAGGGTCGCTTAGCTTAGTCATCCAGCGACCTCGGTGCAAATTTTAGGACTAAAAATAATATTGTGAGGTGTGAGGTATTCAGAATAGACTGAAAATGAGTGGAAATTATGGTTTTTGAGGTTAATAATAATATGGGATCAAAATGACCCCCAAATTCTATGATTTAAGCTGTTTTTTAGGGTTTTTTGAAAAAAACACCCGAATCCAAAACACACCCGAATCCGACAAAAAAAATTCGGTGAGGTTTTGCCAAAACGCGGTCGAACCCAAAACACGGCCACGGAACCGAACCCAAAACCAAAACACAAAACCCGAAAAATTTCAGGCGCTCATCTCTAATTGTAATGCGTATTTTTATTATGTTATTATTACTCCGTTTATATTTTGATATCACATTCTAGTACAACAGTAAATTACGAAGTCCTATTATCATACATGAAAAAATAATATCTGTCTCCATTAATAACACAAGGAGCTCTACTATTTATATTCAAACCCTTCCTATTGTAAGTAATGAATATATATATAATATATGTGGCATTCGTAAAGACAAAAAAAAATATATACTACATAAAAAAAAGACACCCAAAACACAAAGAATAAATTATTAGTGACAATAAAAAATTATTATTATTATTATTATTATGGTAATGTTGGGATCATAATACCAACCACCCAAAATCTTACAAATCTACCGTAATACTTAATGATTGGTGGTAGATCCTAGGTCTAACTTAAATGTACCCGAAAGAGAGATATATTTAGTCTCATCTATCAGGTACACAACGGACCATGGATCTAGCCTCAATCAAAAAGGTTAACCTAACTAGATGAATGATATAAAGGGGCTTTCAAGTTAAACAGCTAAATTTTCATTATTATGGTTCCCAATAGAAAGATTCATAACCATGTTAGATTTATAACTGACCTCCATTAATACCAGTACCAAGCTTAACGGTTAATATTTTGTTCTATAAGGTATTAAGTTCCACAGTATCATTAAGACCATGTGGACTTAAGGTGTGTAATTGAAATATCCAGAAGGCCTCGCGTCTGCAAAGCCTTCTGTATCTATCACCACCTCGTGGTGTGGGTCTTATTGATTCAATTGCTCTCACCGAGAGACCACTGAGATTACATTTCTGACATCTTGAAACATGATCTGACAAACTATGTGTTGTAAGCTTCTTCATGATATTCCTTCTATGTTCCATGAATCTTTCGTGTAAGGGATGAAACGTTCGACCTACATATTGTAGGCCACATTTACATTGGATAACATATATGACGAAACTCGTTCTACAGTTTAAAAAGCTGTTAATTGTAAATTGTTCCCCTCGACTGAAAGACCTCACGATAGTACACTTGTTATCAGCAAATAAACAGGTAGTACATTTATCTTTACCGCATTTGAAAAACCCAGTTGGTTTTGGTGGTTTTTTAAATAAGCTCTCCTCGTTATTTATACAATCTCTGATCTTATTTTTCCTTTTAAACAAACTCGGAGCCAGTTTTTGTTTTAGAGTATTTGCTTTCCTAAAAACTACCAAATTCTTCTGTTAGTGAGGTTTCGAGGAATGTATATGATTTCAAAATTTCAAAATCGTAGAGTTTCTATTGATTATATTCCTTATCTCTCTAGCTGCTGTATTGTATTGGGTGATAAAAGTGACAGTCCTATCCTCTAATAACGTTCCTGGTCTCCTAAAAAAGAGACTGTCCTGCGAAAATAGGGACAGTTGGGAGGTATAGGGTGAGTGACACCACAAATTGCAGCTCAGTGCTTTAGTTTCATTGAGCAGCAGGCATAGGGGCTATGGTGACATGATTCGTGTAAATCTCATCATGAAGTCCATGGACCACTCACTTTACTAAGGAAGTGGACAGGATACAGAAGATTGGTCTACTCTCCCTGGATAAAACTATTTCTTTCCAAAAATGTCCCCAAAATTGTGATTTGTTTTCTATCACTGTCTACCCCATCTGTGTCAGTCCAGTCTGTTAGCCCCTCTCCTTTTAGATTGTAAGCTCGCAAGAGCAGGGACTTCTTTCCTCATGTGCCTTTCCTTTTCTTACTTACACATTCTTATACTCCATACTCCCTTTGACGGCACCTAACCCCGGGTTTTCTATACCTGTCCTATATTGTCTTCTACTGTAATTGCTGTTTTCTTGTTTGCTCATTTGATTATGTACTGTGTAATGGGCGCTGTGGATCCCTTGTGGCGCCATATAAATAAAGGATAATAATAATAATAATAATAATAATAATAATATCCAGTTATGCAAATAATGGGCCTAATTCACTAAGGATTGCATATTTTACTAATTAATTCTGCAATCTTTTGGCTCACATGCTGGGGGCCGCCCAACGCAGGGAAATGCTGTTCAGCATGCTGACCGCCGCCCCCCCCCCCCCCCCTTGATGAAGCAGTAGTTGCTATCGCATCACAATTTCTGCTTCATCGCAGGAATTAGGGATGCATACTGCCAGCTGCGCCCACAGGAAGCCCGCCGTCATGTTCCTGTTCGCGGCTGTGTATGCCGATCGTAATAATTCCGGTAGGATCGCGATTTTGCTATCCAACCTGAATTAGCCTCAATAGCTATAAAACTTGATTCAGTATAATTTTTTATACAAATCTGCATGTTTGATAATTAACACAGTAAAACAAATCGTTTTCTTAATATTTAGTCATTCACATCAGTCACTCCACTATTTTGATATCTTGCCCATTATACAGTTATGAATTCTAAATGTTATGCTTCTTGAATGTCTACTACTTTGCTTGTTTATCCTCAATGATTTTGTTTAATGGGGCAGATGCAGGGCCGGATTAAGCCTTGGGGTTGCCCAGGGCACTTTAGACAGGGGGCCCCAGGGGAAGGGAGGGGGCGTGTATATAAGATTGTGCATACCTCCCAACATGACCCATTTCAGGAGGGACAAAATTCTCTTTGAAGGACTTCCCTCTTAATATATGATTGTAGTCACCTGTGTTGAACTATTTAAATGATAATAAGGATGTTTTAACACAGGTGATTGCAATCATAATTTAAGGAGGAAGTCCAGGTAGAGAGCATTTTGTCCCTACTAGAATGGGTCATGTTGGGATGTATGGATTGTGTATATTAAATTTAGCCCAATAGTGTATATTAGATTTAAACTAATAGTTTAATAATGCCTGGTTACTGTTTATAGCGGGTGGTATTCATGTGACCGGCGGTCTGCTGACCGACAGTCACATGACCTCCTCCACCATCCCGCCGGCTCAGTATCCCGATGGTCGGCATGCCGACCAACAGGGACTATTTCCACTCGTGGGTGTCCACGACACCCATAGAGTGGGAATAGAATTCGTGGCGACCGCAGGTCGCCACCGAGCCCGTAGCGTGGTGAGCACAGCGAGCCCGCAAGGGGCTTGCTGCACTTGCCCCTCCCCGCCGGGATCCCGGCGTCGCTATGCTGCCGGGATCCCGGCGTCGGTAAGCTGACCGGCGGTCAGCCATACTACACCCGTTTATAGCGCCACCTAATTGAAAGACAACTATTTTGTAAAATGTTCTTGTAGTGGAGCAAAAGACAACTTAAACAACTTTAAAATACACATAGAAAAAGGACTCAGGAGGACTCTGTGTGTGTGTGTGTATGTGTGTGTGTGTGTGTGCGCGCGTGTGTGTCTAGACCCTCATTAGGTAACAAGTTACACAGGACTCAAACACTACAGTGATCGCACCCTGTGAACTTGCAGCTATCTACACCCTCCTATCTCTCCTCTGGTTGGGAAGCTCCGTCGATAGTTCATGAAATCTGATACTGCTGTTGCTCACATTCTGTCTGCCTGGTTCTCCTGCTGCATAAGAGGGAGTGATGTCAGTGTGCTTTGGCCGGGGGGCCCCTGACAGAGGGGGGCCCGGGGTACAGTATGCCCTGCATCCCCCCCCCCCCCCCTTAATCTGGCTATGGGCAGATGTATTAAACCTGGAGAAGTGATAAAGCAGTGATAAGTGGAAGGTGATAACGCACCAGCCAATCAGCTCCTAACTGTAATTTTTTAAGCCCGTAATGATTGGCTGGTGCGTTATCACCTTTCACTTATCACTGCTTTATCACTTCTCCAGGCTTAATACATCTGACCCTATGTTCTATGTCCCCACTGTATGAAGCTACAGAATTTTGTAGCATTTATAAATAAATAATAATAATTGTGAAAGTGGTTTGGTATAGCAACAGTGGGTGCTCAGTGTTTTCACAAACATGTTTATTAATAAATCGCACAATTAGAAATTAGAAAAATAAAAAGATACATAAAACACAATAAAACAGAGTACAAAGTAGCAGTACACAGAAAAAACACACACACAGGAACACACGTTTTTCTGGTTTGGCAAAGATCAAATAACCCTAAAAGTACATGTAATCAACTTAAAACCGAAATTTGTACTGTTGCGAACAGTGGAGGTCATTCCGAGTTGTTCGCTCGCAAGCGGATTTTAGCAGATTTGCTCATGCTAAGCCGCCGCCTACTGGGAGTGAATCTTAGCATCTTAAAATTGCGAACGATGTATTCGCAATATTGCGATTACACACCTCGTAGCAGTTTCTGAGTAGCTCCAGACTTACTCGGCATCTGCGATCAGTTCAGTGCTTGTCGTTCCTGGTTTGACGTCACAAACACACCCAGCGTTCGCCCAGACACTCCTCCGTTCCTCCGGCCACTCCTGCGTTTTTTCCGGAAACGGTAGCGTTTTTCCCCACACGCCCATAAAACGGCCTGTTTCCGCCCAGTAACACCCATTTCCTGTCAATCACATTACGATCGCCAGAACGATGAAAATGCCGTGAGTAAAATTCCTAAGTGCATAGCAAATTTACTTGGCGCAGTCGCAGTGCGGACATTGCGCATGCGCATTAAGCGGAAAATCGCTGCGATGCGAAGATTTTTACCGAGCGAACAACTCGGAATGAGGGCCAGTGCTGGCTTACCCTTGTGTTATGCAAGTAGGTAATTGTTCAGGCTTCCACATCTGCCTGCAACTTCAGCCCCAGTGTGGCTCTCATGATGGAATATCTTTCATGATATTATTTATTTATTAACAGTTTCTTATATAGCGCAGCATATTCCGTTGCGCTTTACAATTAGAACAACAGTAATAGAACAAAACTGGGTAAAAGCAGACAGACATAGAGGTAGAACAAAGGCGATGAAGCTGTGCGCTCGGTGAGTAGTGGTGTATATGATTGTCAGCAGCAACTTGGAGAGGGAATGCCAATCCCTCCGAGAAACACTTAATACAGACAGAAACCAAGTTGCGCTCAACAATCAGAATAGAAACATTTATTATAAAAATTATAAAATAACAGCAATTCTCCCGGGAGTGCAATTTATATAGATGAATTATCATAAAATATATACGGTACAGAATCACTGTGTCCTAATGAATTATAATAATACAAGTATTATTTAATAATTGTGACAATTTGGCCACAAACGATATGATGTATTGAGCAATAGTGATAATAAATACACTCTTTTAAACACCATATAGGTCTGTGTGCCAGTAACAACTCACTTGCTATGTAGAAATCCCCAAACAGTCCTTATTCTGTGCAGACATATATTGGTTTCCAAATTTCTATAGATAGAAGTTGTCCTTGTAGAACAGGGATGGGGAACCTTCGGCTCTCCAGCTGCTGTTGAACTACACATCCCAGCATGCCCTGCAACAGTTTTAGCATGACCAAATAGCAAAAATGTAGCAAGGCATGCTGGTATGTGTAGTTCAACAACAGCTGGAGGGCCGAAGGTTCCCCATCCCTGTTGTAGAAGGTAATGTGCACTCAAATAAATGCAAGGATGGACAGATGAATTATGAGGTAGGAAGGCCCTGCTCGCAAGCTTACAATCAATAGGATAATATCACTCTGCAAATATCCAGAAATGTTGTTGCATGCATACTGTATATGCCCAGGCAGATTTGCTTGATTCTGTCTCTTACAGTGTTTGTACTTAAAGTGTGTGTGTGGGGGGGAAACTTATGTAAGTCGAGTACAGTAAGTAGAGATGAGCGCCGGAAATTTTTCGGGTTTTGTGTTTTGGTTTTGGGTTCGGTTCCGCGGCCGTGTTTTGGGTTCGACCGCGTTTTGGCAAAACCTAACCGAATTTTTTTTGTCGGATTCGGGTGTGTTTTGGATTCGGGTGTTTTTTCCCAAAAAACCTAAAAAACAGCTTAAATCATAGAATTTGGGGGTCATTTTGATCCCAAAGTATTATTAACCTCAAAAACCATCATTTCCACTCATTTTCAGTCTATTCTGAATACCTCACACCTCACAATATTATTTTTAGTCCTAAAATTTGCACCGAGGTCGCTGGATGACTAAGCTAAGCGACCCTAGTGGCCGACACAAACACCTGGCCCATCTAGGAGTGGCACTGCAGTGTCACGCAGGATGTCCCTTCCAAAAAAACCTCCCCAAACAGCACGACGCAAAGAAAAAAAGAGGCGCAATGAGGTAGCTGTGTGAGTAAGATAAGCGACCCTAGTGGCCGACACAAACACCGGGCCCATCTAGGAGTGGGACTGCAGTGTCACGCAGGATGTCCCTTCCAAAAAACCCTCCCCAAACAGCACATGACGCAAAGAAAAAAAGAGGCGCAATGAGGTAGCTGTGTGAGTAAGATAAGCGACCCTAGTGGCCGACACAAACACCGGGCCCATCTAGGAGTGGCACTGCAGTGTCACGCAGGATGTCCCTTCCAAAAAACCCTCCCCAAACAGCACATGACGCAAAGAAAAAAAGAGGCGCAATGAGGTAGCTGTGTGAGTAAGATAAGCGACCCTAGTGGCCGACACAAACACCGGGCCCATCTAGGAGTGGCACTGCAGTGTCACGCAGGATGTCCCTTCCAAAAAAACCTCCCCAAACAGCACATGACGCAAAGAAAAAAAGAGGCGCAATGAGGTAGCTGTGTGAGTAAGATAAGCGACCCTAGTGGCCGACACAAACACCGGGCCCATCTAGGAGTGGCACTGCAGTGTCACGCAGGATGTCCCTTCCAAAAAAACCTCCCCAAACAGCACATGACGCAAAGAAAAAAAGAGGCGCAATGAGGTAGCTGTGTGAGTAAGATAAGCGACCCTAGTGGCCGACACAAACACCGGGCCCATCTAGGAGTGGCACTGCAGTGTCACGCAGGATGTCCCTTCCAAAAAACCCTCCCCAAACAGCACATGACGCAAAGAAAAAAAGAGGCGCAATGAGGTAGCTGTGTGAGTAAGATAAGCGACCCTAGTGGCCGACACAAACACCGGGCCCATCTAGGAGTGGCACTGCAGTGTCACGCAGGATGTCCCTTCCAAAAAACCCTCCCCAAACAGCACATGACGCAAAGAAAAAAAGAGGCGCAATGAGGTAGCTGTGTGAGTAAGATAAGCGACCCTAGTGGCCGACACAAACACCGGGCCCATCTAGGAGTGGCACTGCAGTGTCACGCAGGATGGCCCTTCCAAAAAACACTCCCCAAACAGCACATGATGCAAAGAAAAATTAAAGAAAAAAGAGGTGCAAGATGGAATTGTCCTTGGGCCCTCCCACCCACCCTTATGTTGTATAAACAGGTCATGCACACTTTAACCAACCCATCATTTCAGTGACAGGGTCTGCCACACGACTGTGACTGATATGACGGGTTGGTTTGGACCCCCACCAAAAAAGAAGCAATTAATCTCTCCTTGCACAAACTGGCTCTACAGAGGCAAGATGTCCACCTCATCATCATCCTCCGATATATCACCGTGTACATCCCCCTCCTCACAGATTATCAATTCGTCCCCACTGGAATCCACCATCTCAGCTCCCTGTGTACTTTGTGGAGGCAATTGCTGCTGGTCAATGTCTCCGCGGAGGAATTGATTATAATTCATTTTAATGAACATCATCTTCTCCACATTTTCTGGATGTAACCTCGTACGCCGATTGCTGACAAGGTGAGCGGCGGCACTAAACACTCTTTCGGAGTACACACTTGTGGGAGGGCAACTTAGGTAGAATAAAGCCAGTTTGTGCAAGGGCCTCCAAATTGCCTCTTTTTCCTGCCAGTATAAGTACGGACTGTGTGACGTGCCTACTTGGATGCGGTCACTCATATAATCCTCCACCATTCTTTCAATGTTGAGAGAATCATATGCAGTGACAGTAGACGACATGTCCGTAATCGTTGTCAGGTCCTTCAGTCCGGACCAGATGTCAGCATCAGCAGTCGCTCCAGACTGCCCTGCATCACCGCCAGCGGGTGGGCTCGGATTTCTGAGCCTTTTCCTCGCACCCCCAGTTGCGGGAGAATGTGAAGGAGGAGATGTTGACAGGTCGCGTTCCGCTTGACTTGACAATTTTCTCACCAGCAGGTCTTTCAACCCCAGCAGACTTGTGTCTGCCGGAAAGAGAGATCCAAGGTAGGCTTTAAATCTAGGATCGAGCACGGTGGCCAAAATGTAGTGCTCTGATTTCAACAGATTGACCACCCGTGAATCCTTGTTAAGCGAATTAAGGGCTCCATCCACAAGTCCCACATGCCTAGCGGAATCGCTCCGTGTTAGCTCCTCCTTCAATGTCTCCAGCTTCTTCTGCAAAAGCCTGATGAGGGGAATGACCTGACTCAGGCTGGCAGTGTCTGAACTGACTTCACGTGTGGCAAGTTCAAAGGGCATCAGAACCTTGCACAACGTTGAAATCATTCTCCACTGCGCTTGAGACAGGTACATTCCACCTCCTATATCGTGCTCAATTGTATAGGCTTGAATGGCCTTTTGCTGCTCCTCCAACCTCTGAAGCATATAGAGGGTTGAATTCCACCTCGTTACCACTTCTTGCTTCAGATGATGGCAGGGCAGGTTCAGTAGTTTTTGGTGGTGCTCCAGTCTTCTGTACGTGGTGCCTGTACGCCGAAAGTGTCCCGCAATTCTTCTGGCCACCGACAGCATCTCTTGCACGCCCCTGTCGTTTTTAAAAAAATTCTGCACCACCAAATTCAAGGCATGTGCAAAACATGGGACGTGCTGGAATTTGCCCATATTTAATGCACACACAATATTGCTGGCGTTGTCCGATGCCACAAATCCACAGGAGAGTCCAATTGGGGTAAGCCATTCCGCGATGATCTTCCTCAGTTGCCGTAAGAGGTTTTCAGCTGTGTGCGTATTCTGGAAACCGGTGATACAAAGCGTAGCCTGCCTAGGAAAGAGTTGGCGTTTGCGAGATGCTGCTACTGGTGCCGCCGCTGCTGTTCTTGCGGCGGGAGTCCATACATCTACCCAGTGGGCTGTCACAGTCATATAGTCCTGACCCTGCCCTGCTCCACTTGTCCACATGTCCGTGGTTAAGTGGACATTGGGTACAACTGCATTTTTTAGGACACTGGTGAGTCTTTTTCTGACGTCCGTGTACATTCTCGGTATCGCCTGCCTAGAGAAGTGGAACCTAGATGGTATTTGGTAACGGGGGCACACTGCCTCAATAAATTGTCTAGTTCCCTGTGAACTAACGGCGGATACCGGACGCACGTCTAACACCAACATAGTTGTCAAGGCCTCAGTTATCCGCTTTGCAGCAGGATGACTGCTGTGATATTTCATCTTCCTCGCAAAGGACTGTTGAACAGTCAATTGCTTACTGGAAGTAGTACAAGTGGGCTTACGACTTCCCCTCTGGGATGACCATCGACTCCCAGCAGCAACAACAGCAGCGCCAGCAGCAGTAGGCGTTACACGCAAGGATGCATCGGAGGAATCCCAGGCAGGAGAGGAATCATCAGAATTGCCAGTGACATGGCCTGCAGGACTATTGGCATTCCTGGGGAAGGAGGAAATTGACACTGAGGGAGTTGGTGGGGTGGTTTGCGTGAGCTTGGTTACAAGAGGAAGGGATTTACTGGTCAGTGGACTGCTTCCGCTGTCGCCCAAAGTTTTTGAACTTGTCACTGACTTATTATGAATGCGCTGCAGGTGACGTATAAGGGAGGATGTTCCGAGGTGGTTAACGTCCTTACCCCTACTTATTACAGCTTGACAAAGGCAACACACGGCTTGACACCTGTTGTCCGCATTTCTGTTGAAATACTTCCACACCGAAGAGCTGATTTTTTTGGTATTTTCACCAGGCATGTCAACGGCCATATTCCTCCCACGGACAACTGGTGTCTCCCCGGGTGCCTGACTTAAACAAACCACCTCACCATCAGAATCCTCCTGGTCAATTTCCTCCCCAGCGCCAGCAACACCCATATCCTCCTCATCCTGGTGTACTTCAACACTGACATCTTCAATCTGACTATCAGGAACTGGACTGCGGGTGCTCCTTCCAGCACTTGCAGGGGGCGTGCAAATGGTGGAAGGCGCATGCTCTTCACGTCCAGTGTTGGGAAGGTCAGGCATCGCAACCGACACAATTGGACTCTCCTTGTGGATTTGGGATTTCGAAGAACGCACAGTTCTTTGCGGTGCTACTGCTTTTGCCAGCTTGAGTCTTTTCATTTTTCTAGCGAGAGGCTGAGTGTTTCCATCCTCATGTGAAGCTGAACCACTAGCCATGAACATAGGCCAGGGCCTCAGCCGTTCCTTGCCACTCTGTGTGGTAAATGGCATATTGGCAAGTTTACGCTTCTCCGACAATTTTATTTTAGGTTTTGGAGTCCTTTTTTTACTGATATTTGGTGTTTTGGATTTGACATGCTCTGTACTATGACATTGGGCATCGGCCTTGGTAGACGACGTTGCTGGCATTTCATCGTCTCGGCCATGACTAGTGGCAGGAGCTTCAGCACGAGGTGGAAGTGGATCTTGATCTTTCCCTAATTTTGGAACCTCAACATTTTTGTTCTCCATATTTTAATAGGCACAACTAAAAGGCACCTCAGGTAAACAATGGAGATGGATGGATACTAGTATACAATTATGGATGGACTGCCGAGTGCCGACACAGAGGTAGCTACAGCCGTGGACTACCGTACTGTGTCTGCTGCTAATATAGACTGGATGATAATGAGATGTAGTATGTATAAAGAAGAAAGAAAAAAAAAACCACGGGTAGGTGGTATACAATTATGGATGGACTGCCGAGTGCCGACACAGAGGTAGCTTCAGCCGTGGACTACCGTACTGTGTCTGCTGCTAATATAGACTGGATGATAATGAGATGTAGTATGTATAAAGAAGAAAGAAAAAAAAAACCACGGGTAGGTGGTGGTATACAATTATGGATGGACTGCCGAGTGCCGACACAGAGATAGCTACAGCCGTGGACTACCGTACTGTACTGTGTCTGCTGCTAATATAGACTGGATGATAATGAGATGTAGTATGTATAAAGAAGAAAGAAAAAAAAAACCACGGGTAGGTGGTATACAATTATGGATGGACTGCCGAGTGCCGACACAGAGGTAGCTACAGCCGTGAACTAGCGTACTGTGTCTGCTGCTAGTATAGACTGGATGATAAATAATGATATAAAAAATATATATATATCACTACTGCAGCCGGACAGGTATATATTATATAATGACGGACCTGCTGGACACTGTCTGTCAGCAGAATGAGTTTTTTATAGAATAAAAAACACCACACAAGTCACACGACGAGTGTTTAACTTTTTCAGGCAGACAATCACAATATACTGGTGGTCAGTGTGGTCAGGTCACTGGTCAGTCACACTGGCAGTGGCACTCTGGCAGCAAAAGTGTGCACTGTTTAATATGTACTCCTGGCTCCTGCTATAACCTATAACTGCTCCCCAGTCTCCCCCACAATTAAGCTGTGTGAGCACAGTCAGATATTATACATAGATGATGCAGCACACTGGGCTGAGCACAGATATGGTATGTGACTGAGTCACTGTGTATCGTTTTTTTCAGGCAGAGAACGGATTATATTAAATAATAATAAAACTGCACTGGTGGTCTCACTGGTCAGTCACTAGTATAACTAACTAACTACTATCAGCAAAATTCTGCACTCTCTGAGTACTCCTCCTAAGCTCCAGTAAATGAAGTGTCTCACTCTCACTCTCCTATCTATTTCTAAACGGAGAGGACGCCAGCCACGTCCTCTCCCTATCAATCTCAATGCACGTGTGAAAATGGCGGCGACGCGCGGCTCCTTATATAGAATCCGAGTCTCGCGATAGAATCCGAGCCTCGCGAGAATCCGACAGCGTGATGATGACGTTCGGGCGCGCTCGGGTTAACCGAGCAAGGCGGGAAGATCCGAGTCGCTCGGACCCGTGTAAAAAAACATGAAGTTCGGGCGGGTTCGGATTCAGAGGAACCGAACCCGCTCATCTCTAACAGTAAGGCATAGTTGCCTACCCTCCCAGATCCTATGGGAATGTCCCAATGTCCCAGCTAAAGGTCTTATCTCCTGCATTATAAATCAAATCTCTGGATTCTTTGGATTCTTCACCACAGCCAGGGTTCCAATAACGAATTTCTCAGCAAGGACAGTGATTTGATGCAGTCACTTCTGTCAAGGCACTTCAGCCTCTGCTGTTGAATCAGCAAAACCTTGTAGGACGCCTGACAGTAGAGAATACAGCTTGCCTGACCCCTGTGATCTGTGTCTTCTTTTCTCAGCGTCTGCTGATGCGGCTAGTGTGTTTGAGCTGTGGAATGTTTTATTAGTAATCTTTAGTTAAACACATAAAAAGAAGAATACCAAAAAGTTTTACTTTTTTTTTTTACCAAGAGATGATCATTAAAGTAAGAATTCACACAAGGTCAAATTGCATAGGCATCACATTTATCATGTATATTGTGCGGAGAGAGAAGAAAATAAATATCACAGTGAATAGATGCAAATAAGAAATCCAGTATTACAGGCAGCAATGTTAGTACCAATAACTGCAAAATGTAACAAAATCTATTGCTATATTGCTATATAGAAATATTAAGCAACAAACATTTAAGCTTAGAGCTAGACATACCCTTTGGGTGGAGCATGACATACCCCCTCAACAGCATGCCACCCTTCGCATGCCGCATTCTACTAAAGACTGTAATGGGCCATACTGACGGGGAGATTTCCCCAGAGATATGTGCTGAGTTGGCTAGCACAGACAGCTCAGCACACATCTCTCCCCCGCTCAGCACAGCGTGATGTGCTGAGCGAGAGGGGGACGGACACGGGATGCCGTTCATTTCACCCAGTGGTGAAATGAGCGACCTGCTAGATTGTGCCTACATGCAGGCCAATCTAGCACCAGCGATAGTGATGCGCAGGACCGCGCATCGCTGTCACCGGCAGCCCTATACACGGAACGATGTTCAGCTAATTTCTAAGCAATCTGGTCAGATTGCTTAGAAATTAACTGAACATCGCTCTGTGTGTACCCCCCTTAATCTCGTTGAAACTAGGCATATAAACTAAGCAGTAAGGGCATATTCATGGGATTGCAAACAGATGCAACCTGTGACACAGATGTATATGTGCCTACAAAAGCTGTATATTTTATGGGTGGTCAAACCTAGAGGAAGTGATAATGGGGGGAAATTGTGGTGTAAATTCTGGATTCTGATGATAATGGACGCCAGCACTCCTGAACTGCTTCAGTCTGTCTTGATGTGAATGCACAGTCGATGCTGATTGATGCTTTAGTTGCTTCTTGTTCCTAAATTAAGGCTTTTTGGGAATGTTTTATAACTTTTTTGTGTGCATAAGGCATACCTCCCAACTGTCCCGATATTCGCGGGACAGTCACGTTTTTTGTAGAGATGAGCGGGTTCGGTTCCTCTGAATCCGAACCCGCCCGAACTTCAGGTTTTTTACACGGGTCCGAGCAGGCTCGGATCTTCCCGCCTTGCTCGGCTAACCCGAGCGCGCCCGAACGTCATCATCACGCTGTCGGATTCTCGCGAGGCTCGGATTCTATCGCGAGACTCGGATTCTATATAAGGAGCCGCGCGTCGCCGCCATTTTCACACGTGCATTGAGAGTCATAGGGAGAGGACGTGGCTGGCGTCCTCTCCGTTTAGAGAAGAGAGAGACACAGTATTTTGGGGAGCATTATTAGGAGGAGTACTACTATACTGTATACTACTATACTACTTGCTGAAGTGATATTTATAGATTAGATAATAGATAGTGTGACTGTAAGTGTATTATCTGACTTGTGGGGGAGACACTGACAGTGGGGAGCAGTTAGAGTCTGAGAGCAGGACTCAGGAGTACATATAACGTACAGTGCACACTTTTGCTGCCAGAGTCAGTGCCACACTGCCATTGTTGTGACCACACTGACCACCAGTATAATAATATATTTTGTGATTGTCTGCTTACGCCTCGGAGTACTAGTTGCAACGTGACCTGAAGTGACCACCAGTTTAATAATCAATCACCACCAGTTTAATATATATATATATATATATATATATATATATATAATTGTATATAATATATATATATATATATATAATATTGTATACCACCTACCCGTGGTTTTTTTTTTTTTCATTCTTCTTTATACATACTACTATAGTAGCTTACTGTAGCAGTGGTGGTGCTGTGCTGACCTGACAGTGTCCAGCAGGTCCGTCATCAGTCATTACATAATAAATATATATAGTACCTGTCCGGCTGCAGTACTAGTGATATTATATTGATTTCATCTCATTATCAATAATTTATCATCCAGTCTAGACTCTATATTAGCAGCAGACACAGTACGTTAGTCCACGGCTGTAGCTACCTCTGTGTCGGCACTCGGCAGTCCATCCATAATTGTATACCACCTACCCGTGGTTTTTTTTTTTCTTTCTTCTTTGTACATACTACTATAGAGTATAGTAGCTTACTGTAGCAGTCTGCGGTGCTGCTGAGCTGACAGTGTCCAGCAGGTCCGTCATCAGTCATCATTACCTAATAAATATATTATCTACCTGTCCGGCTGCAGTACTAGTGATATTATATATACATACATATATATATATTGATTTCATCTCATTATCAATCATCCAGTCTATATTAGCAGCAGACACAGTACGTTAGTCCACGGCTGTAGCTACCTCTGTGTCGGCACTCGGCAGTCCATCCATAATTGTATACCACCTACCCGTGGTTTTTTTTTTTTTCTTTCTTCTTTGTACATACTACTATAGTATAGTAGCTTACTGTAGCAGTCTGCGGTGCTGCTGAGCTGACAGTGTCCAGCAGGTCCGTCATCAGTCATCATTACCTAATAAATATATTATCTACCTGTCCGGCTGCAGTACTAGTGATATTATATATACATACATATATATATATTGATTTCATCTCATTATCATCCAGTCTATATTAGCAGCAGACACAGTACGGTAGTCCACGGCTGTAGCTACCTCTGTGTCGGCACTCAGCAGTCCATCCATAAGTATACTAGTATCCATCCATCTCCATTGTTTACCTGAGGTGCCTTTTAGTTGTGCCTATTAAAATATGGAGAACAAAAATGTTGAGGTTCCAAAATTAGGGAAAGATCAAGATCCACTTCCACCTCGTGCTGAAGCTGCTGCCACTAGTCATGGCCGAGACGATGAAATGCCAGCAACGTCGTCTGCCAAGGCCGATGCCCAATGTCATAGTACAGAGCATGTCAAATCCAAAACACCAAATATCAGTAAAAAAAGGACTCCAAAACCTAAAATAAAATTGTCGGAGGAGAAGCGTAAACTTGCCAATATGCCATTTACCACACGGAGTGGCAAGGAACGGCTGAGGCCCTGGCCTATGTTCATGGCTAGTGGTTCAGCTTCACATGAGGATGGAGGCACTCAGCCTCTCGCTAGAAAAATGAAAAGACTCAAGCTGGCAAAAGCAGTAGCACCGCAAAGAACTGTGCGTTCTTCGAAATCCCAAATCCACAAGGAGAGTCCAATTGTGTCGGTTGCGATGCCTGACCTTCCCAACACTGGACGTGAAGAGCATGCGCCTTCCACCATTTGCACGCCCCCTGCAAGTGCTGGAAGGAGCACCCGCAGTCCAGTTCCTGATAGTCAGATTGAAGATGTCAGTGTTGAAGTACACCAGGATGAGGAGGATATGGGTGTTGCTGGCGCTGGGGAGGAAATTGACCAGGAGGATTCTGATGGTGAGGTGGTTTGTTTAAGTCAGGCACCCGGGGAGACACCTGTTGTCCGTGGGAGGAATAGGGCCATTGACATGCCTGGTCAAAATACAAAAAAAAATCAGCTCTTCGGTGTGGAAGTATTTCACCAGAAATGCGGACAACATTTGTCAAGCCGTGTGTTGCCTTTGTCAAGCTGTAATAAGTAGGGGTAAGGACGTTAACCACCTCGGAACATCCTCCCTTATACGTCACCTGCAGCGCATTCATAATAAGTCAGTGACAAGTTCAAAAACTTTGGGTGACAGCGGAAGCAGTCCACTGACCAGTAAATCCCTTCCTCTTGTAACCAAGCTCACGCAAACCACCCCACCAACTCCCTCAGTGTCAATTTCCTCCTTACCCAGGAATGCCAATAGTCCTGCAGGCCATGTCACTGGCAATTCTGACGAGTCCTCTCCTGCCTGGGATTCCTCCGATGCATCCTTGAGTGTAATGCCTACTGCTGCTGGCGCTGCTGTTGTTGCTGCTGGGAGTCGATCGTCATCCCAGAGGGGAAGTCGTAAGCCCACTTGTACTACTTCCAGTAAGCAATTGACTGTCCAACAGTCCTTTGCGAGGAAGATGAAATATCACAGCAGTCATCCTGCTGCAAAGCGGATAACTGAGGCCTTGACAACTATGTTGGTGTTAGACGTGCGTCCGGTATCCGCCGTTAGTTCACAGGGAACTAGACAATTTATTGAGGCAGTGTGCCCCCGTTACCAAATACCATCTAGGTTCCACTTCTCTAGGCAGGCGATACCGAGAATGTACACGGACGTCAGAAAAAGACTCACCAGTGTCCTAAAAAATGCAGTTGTACCCAATGTCCACTTAACCACGGACATGTGGACAAGTGGAGCAGGGCAGGGTCAGGACTATATGACTGTGACAGCCCACTGGGTAGATGTATGGACTCCCGCCGCAAGAACAGCAGCGGCGGCACCAGTAGCAGCATCTCGCAAACGCCAACTCTTTCCTAGGCAGGCTACGCTTTGTATCACCGCTTTCCAGAATACGCACACAGCTGAAAACCTCTTACGGCAACTGAGGAAGATCATCGCGGAATGGCTTACCCCAATTGGACTCTCCTGTGGATTTGTGGCATCGGACAACGCCAGCAATATTGTGTGTGCATTAAATATGGGCAAATTCCAGCACGTCCCATGTTTTGCACATACCTTGAATTTGGTGGTGCAGAATTTTTTAAAAAATGACAGGGGCGTGCAAGAGATGCTGTCGGTGGCCAGAAGAATTGCGGGACACTTTCGGCGTACAGGCACCACGTACAGAAGACTGGAGCACCACCAAAAACTACTGAACCTGCCCTGCCATCATCTGAAGCAAGAAGTGGTAACGAGGTGGAATTCAACCCTCTATATGCTTCAGAGGTTGGAGGAGCAGCAAAAGGCCATTCAAGCCTATACAGTTGAGCACGATATAGGAGGTGGAATGCACCTGTCTCAAGCGCAGTGGAGAATGATTTCAACGTTGTGCAAGGTTCTGATGCCCTTTGAACTTGCCACACGTGAAGTCAGTTCAGACACTGCCAGCCTGAGTCAGGTCATTCCCCTCATCAGGCTTTTGCAGAAGAAGCTGGAGACATTGAAGGAGGAGCTAACACGGAGCGATTCCGCTAGGCATGTGGGACTTGTGGATGGAGCCCTTAATTCGCTTAACAAGGATTCACGGGTGGTCAATCTGTTGAAATCAGAGCACTACATTTTGGCCACCGTGCTCGATCCTAGATTTAAAGCCTACCTTGGATCTCTCTTTCCGGCAGACACAAGTCTGCTGGGGTTGAAAGACCTGCTGGTGACAAAATTGTCAAGTCAAGCGGAACGCGACCTGTCAACATCTCCTCCTTCACATTCTCCCACAACTGGGGGTGCGAGGAAAAGGCTCAGAATTCCGAGCCCACCCGCTGGCGGTGATGCAGGGCAGTCTGGAGCGACTGCTGATGCTGACATCTGGTCCGGACTGAAGGACCTGACAACGATTACGGACATGTCGTCTACTGTCACTGCATATGATTCTCTCACCATTGAAAGAATGGTGGAGGATTATATGAGTGACCGCATCCAAGTAGGCACGTCACACAGTCCGTACTTATACTGGCAGGAAAAAGAGGCAATTTGGAGGCCCTTGCACAAACTGGCTTTATTCTACCTAAGTTGCCCTCCCACAAGTGTGTACTCCGAAAGAGTGTTTAGTGCCGCCGCTCACCTTGTCAGCAATCGGCGTACGAGGTTACATCCAGAAAATGTGGAGAAGATGATGTTCATTAAAATGAATTATAATCAATTCCTCCGTGGAGACATTGACCAGCAGCAATTGCCTCCACAAAGTACACAGGGAGCTGAGATGGTGGATTCCAGTGGGGACGAATTGATAATCTGTGAGGAGGGGGATGTACACGGTGATATATCGGAGGATGATGATGAGGTGGACATCTTGCCTCTGTAGAGCCAGTTTGTGCAAGGAGAGATTAATTGCTTCTTTTTTGGTGGGGGTCCAAACCAACCCGTCATTTCAGTCACAGTCGTGTGGCAGACCCTGTCACTGAAATGATGGGTTGGTTAAAGTGTGCATGTCCTGTTTATACAACATAAGGGTGGGTGGGAGGGCCCAAGGACAATTCCATCTTGCACCTCTTTTTTCTTTCATTTTTCTTTGCGTCATGTGCTGTTTGTGGAATGTTTTTTGGAAGGGCCATCCTGCGTGACACTGCAGTGCCACTCCTAGATGGGCCCGGTGTTTGTGTCGGCCACTAGGGTCGCTTATCTTACTCACACAGCTACCTCATTGCGCCTCTTTTTTTCTTTGCGTCATGTGCTGTTTGGGGAGGGTTTTTTGGAAGGGCCATCCTGCGTGACACTGCAGTGCCACTCCTAGATGGGCCCGGTGTTTGTGTCGGCCACTAGGGTCGCTTATCTTACTCACACAGCTACCTCATTGCGCCTCTTTTTTTCTTTGCGTCATGTGCTGTTTGGGGAGTGTTTTTTGGAAGGGCCATCCTGCGTGACACTGCAGTGCCACTCCTAGATGGGCCCGGTGTTTGTGTCGGCCACTAGGGTCGCTTATCTTACTCACACAGCTACCTCATTGCGCCTCTTTTTTTCTTTGCGTCATGTGCTGTTTGGGGAGGGTTTTTTGGAAGGGCCATCCTGCGTGACACTGCAGTGCCACTCCTAGATGGGCCCGGTGTTTGTGTCGGCCACTAGGGTCGCTTATCTTACTCACACAGCTACCTCATTGCGCCTCTTTTTTTCTTTGCGTCATGTGCTGTTTGGGGAGGGTTTTTTGGAAGGGCCATCCTGCGTGACACTGCAGTGCCACTCCTAGATGGGCCCGGTGTTTGTGTCGGCCACTAGGGTCGCTTATCTTACTCACACAGCTACCTCATTGCGCCTCTTTTTTTCTTTGCGTCATGTGCTGTTTGGGGAGGGTTTTTTGGAAGGGCCATCCTGCGTGACACTGCAGTGCCACTCCTAGATGGGCACGGTGTTTGTGTCGGCCACTAGGGTCGCTTATCTTACTCACACAGCTACCTCATTGCGCCTCTTTTTTTCTTTGCGTCATGTGCTGTTTGGGGAGTGTTTTTTGGAAGGGCCATCCTGCGTGACACTGCAGTGCCACTCCTAGATGGGCACGGTGTTTGTGTCGGCCACTAGGGTCGCTTAGCTTAGTCATCCAGCGACCTAGGTGCAAATTTAAGGACTAAAAATAATATTGTGAGGTGTGAGGTATTCAGAATAGACTGAAAATGAGTGGAAATTATGGTTTTTGAGGTTAATAATACTTTGGTATCAAAATGACCCCCAAATTCTATGATTTAAGCTGTTTTTTAGTGTTTTTTAAAAAAAAACACCCGAATCCAAAACACACCCGAATCCGACAAAAAAAATTCGGTGAGGTTTTGCCAAAACGCGGTCGAACCCAAAACACGGCCGCGGAACCGAACCCAAAACCAAAACACAAAACCCGAAAAATTTCAAGTGCACATCTCTAGTTTTTTGAGGACTGTCCCTCTGTCCCACCCGCGAGCAGCAGTGTCCCGCGGTGGGGTGGGGGCAGTTGGGAGGATCTGTCTCTCGTTGCCCTGCTTAGCAGAGCAGCAGTGAATAAACGCTGTGCGCATGCGCACAGCGTCTATTCACTGGAGTCAGAGGGAGAGGGGGCATGCCAGCAGCTCACAGAGCGCTGGGCATGCCCCCTCAGTGACGAAAACGGGGCGTGGCTCATGATCGCGGGCCCTCCACGAAGCCATGCCCCCTTTTCTTAGGTCACACCCCTTTTCCGGGAGCGCGCACGGCGAAGCTGGAAGTTGTAAGGTATGCATAAGGTGTACACATTTCTGATATCAAAGTTTTTTTAAGTTGTTTTTAAAATGTTTCGACAATTTCAGTCAACCATTGTCTTGTCGCCCTTTTGACCCTCTTGACCTTTTGTACCTGTCGACCATAACCCCTGTTGACCTTTTCTAACTGTCGACCTATTGTACCTGAACATTATTCATCTATTATACCATACACACCCCTTCATCTTTGAGTTGTTATTTGAATATTGGCTTTGTGACTTTATCCAAATTAGGGGCCTACAGTAATTCGGACCTGATTGCAAAAGCAAAATCTTTCTCTAATGGGCAAAACCATGTGATATAACATGTGCAGAGAGAGTTAGATTTGGGTGGGTTATATTGTTTTTGTGCAGGGTAAATACTGGCTGCTTTATTTTTACACTGCAATTTAGATTTCAGTTTGAACACACCCCGCCCAAATCTAACTCTCTCTGCACATAGGGGGTCATTCCGAGTTGATCGCTAGCTGCCGTTGTTCGCAGCGTAGCGATCAGGCTAAAAATCGCCATTTCTGCGCATGCATATGGGGCGCAGTACGCACGCGCAAAGTACTTTCACACAAAACTATGCAGTTTTACACAAGGTCGAGCGACGCTTTTCAGTCGCTCTGCTGATTGTTGAGTGATTGACAGGAAGTGGGTGTTTCTGGGTGGTAACTGAGCGTTTTCCGGGAGTGTGATAAAAAACGCAGGCGTGTCAGGTAACAACGCAGGCGTGCCTGGGGAAACGGGGGAGTGGCTGGCCGAACGCAGGGCGTGTTTGTGATGTCAAAGCAGGAACTAAACAGACTGAAATGATCGCAAGGTAGGAGTAGGTGTGGAGCTACTCAGAAAGGGCATAAAAAAATTTCCGAGCAGTTCTGCTAACCTTTCGTTCGTACTTCTGCTAAGCTAAGATACACTCCCAGAGGGCGGCGGCTTAGCGTTTGCACTGCTGCTAAAAGCAGCTAGCGAGCGATCAACTCGGAATGAGGGCCATGGTTTTGCCCATTAGAAAAAAAAAATTGCTGCTGCGATCAGGTCTGAATTAGGTCCTAGATTCAGACATACCCCATATAAGAGATCACCTCATTTATGCCAAATGTGCACCACTAAGTTCTGTGATTGGCTGGCTTCATGTTTGTATTTCACTTGGTTTTAATCATCCACAGAAACTGTGTAATTGATATAAAAATATTAAATATTTTTCCATGTTTTATACCTACCTATACAGTACAGTATATTGGATCTACCGTAAGCTCAAGGGACTGATTGTTCTCTACATACTGTATTCAGCTCTTCTATTACCAATATATTTATTTATACTGTACCATATTACCATGGATTTTAAGGATTGCGTGTGGTTTCTCTCACTAAATACTATGTGCGGAATTTATTTTCTTACATTTTGAATCTGCTTCCACCTGATTTTCTTAATAGTTGTATGTTTACTGAAACTTTGAAAACAGTGAATAATATTGAGTGATATTTGTGATTTTATTGTGTATGATGTATGTTGTCCAGAGTTTATATGTGTTTATTTTATCAATAACATGTTCTATTGTTTCTTAGGATTTGTCCTAGTGTTGCCAATTTTTAGTTCTTTTGTTCTTCCACAAGTACAGTATACTCCTGGGACACTCAGCTGCTGTGACAAATCTATTTCTTAGGCACACTAGTGCCTGAATAGTTTTCCTTCTTTGTGCTCAAGCAAAACAAACCACTAAAAACATAGGCACAATTGTTTTTGATGTACAGTATGCATCCATCCCAACATGGTTAATCTGTAATAGGGACGGGAACATAACTGTATCACACACAGCACTCCCAGCCGGTCTACAGAGACTGGGCCATGCAGTGAATTGGCAGGGTTCCAGCTACACTGTGTGAGAACGACCAGTTGGTCAGAGTCAAACTCACAAGATTCAGCCACATGCAGCATGCAGAATCAGCGTTCACCGGCGGGTCTCCTCTCACAATCCAGCAGCAGTGGCAGGTGCACCGTTGGCTGCTGTAGCGCAGGCTGAACGGTACCAGACAGGAGCCGTCCTGTCCCCTATTGCAGGTGTACATTAAACATATACACATAAACACACACATATACTCACACATACTGTATACAAAGAAATATACACATAAACACACAGACATACATTAGCAGACACATATACACACACAGACATACACATATACACATAAACAAACACATATACACACAGACATATACACATAGAAACATATTTACACACAAACACACACATACATATACACATACATACACACACACACACACACACACACACACACACACACACACACACACACACACACAGACATATACTCACATATACACAAAGTATACACAGACATAAACACATGCACATAAACACACACATATACACATCAATTCTCACCAAGAAGAGGGCAGCAGATCCTCGTTCTAGCCTGGAGGGGTGGAGCTTCTATGTTATTGATAGGCTGGGCCTCTGTGGGTAGGAGGAAAGGACTGAGGAAAGAGAAGGGGTGGCCACCACACTGCCTGCATGTTCCATATCACTGAATGGAGGTACAGTACCTGACAGCCAGGAAGTTTCTTCTGAGAAGCCTCAAAACTTCCCCTTTTCCCTAACAACACACCACACTGCACTGCACTTGACTCTCTGCATTGCAATCAGTGATATGGAATATGCAGGCCGTGTGGTGGCTACCCCTACCCCCTCTTCCAGTCATCTCATCCTACACTGAGTCGGGGCTCCCAGCTCTGTGAACCGGCGCCTCCTGTCCCCGGCGGTGCCTGGAGCTTAAGCTCCACTCACTCCATTCTCGCTATGCCCCTCCATGCAGTGCCCCCTCAGGGCTTGGGGCCCGGAGGCAGGCATCTCCATTGCCTCTGGCAGTTACGTCCCTGCCCCAACACATACCTATGCAAATCGGGGGGGGGGGAGGTCCAGATTATGGGATGGGCCCCTCAAATAGGTACTATCCTGTTGAAATCAGTACAGTTGAGAGGTATGGATATCAGCCTTGCGTAAACCAGCATATGTGCTACTGGTGCTGATTAATAGATGAGTAAATATTTGGTACTTTAAAAAAAAAAATTTTTTTATATTTTTGAATTGTAGCCTACAAATTATCCCAACCCAACAAACAGCTGTTGTTCCAATGATTTGGGCCTGAAGGTTGGGACACATGAAAGTCATACCTTGGCATCATTTTGGTCAACAAGCGGAGCAGTATGGATAAAGGATCCTACTTTTGCATTTATGATTTGAGTACATATCTAATTCCTACTTATGATCTGAGGGCGGGATGTACTAACCTCCACCTCCGCGTTAATTGCCTTGTTCTCTGCGATCTGAGTCACCGCTCCGCTGCCCACCGCTACCCCTTAGCTCCCTGTCTGTATTCTCTTCAGCTCGGTCTGCGCTGCGCTTCCCCTGGCCGTTTGCGCATGCGCACCTGTCACAGCTTCCGGGCATGCGCACACTAGTTCATGTGTCACGTGGTTTGTAACGTCATGTATACTCAAGTGTGCGCATGCCCAGAAGCTGTGACAGGTGCGCATTCGCAAAACGGCCAGGGGGAGCGCAGACCGAGCTCTACGGTGATAGGAGAACTCAGTGGCCGCGGCGGTGATGAGGAGGGAGAAGAGAATGCAGATGGGGAGCTAAGGGGTAGCGGCGGGCAGCGGAGCGGTGACTCAGATCGCAGAGAAAAATGCAATTAACACGGCGGTGGAGGTTAGTACATCCCGCCCTATGTATGTACATTAGGAACACTGTATACTATTTGAGATTTTGTATCTAAGAGCTTACTGTACAGTGGGCCTAATTCAAGGTTGATTGCAAAACATTTTCTTTTAATGGGCAAAACCATGTGGACTGCAGGTGGGGTACATATAACATGTACAGAGAGAGTTAGATTTGGGTGGGTTATATTGTTTCTGTGCAGAGTAAATACTGGCTGCTTTATTTCTATACTGCAATTTAGATATCAGTTTGAACACACCCCATATAAGAATACCTGTAAAACAGTCTAATACCCCATTTCCACTTCTGTAGTACGGGTCGCAGCCGTGTTGCCTGACACGGCTACGACCCGTGCTACAGCCCCCTTCCCACAGCGCTCACAACCCGGCATATTGCCGGGTTGGTGACGCTGCTTCTGACGCGGCAGGGGCAGCGCTGGGAGATCACATGATCTCCCAGCGCCGCCCTCCCATACACAGTGAACGGGAGCCGTGTCGCTCGACACGGCTCCCGTTCACACTAGACAGCTAGCCAGGTTGAAAACGTGTTCAACCCGGCTAGCTACCCGGGTAGGATTCCCGGATCACTTGATCCGGGAATTTGCCGGGGAACCCTTTTCCACTAGGGAAAAACACGGGTAAATGCGCGCCCCCGCGCATTTACCCGTGTTTAAAAAAGCTAGTGGAAAAGGGGTATAACTTGCACAAATGCTTATATAATAAACTTCATTAAATGTCAATGCAGTTTAAAGGGGATCCGGTCAGGATCCCAGTTTTTGGGAACCGAACAGTCAGAATACCAAAGCCGGAATCCCGACACTGCTCAGTATGCTGATGCCGGGATCCCGACATGAACCGCAATGCTGGTGCCGGAATTCTGAACAGCGGCAGTCCGAATGAAGGACTGCCGGCACTGCACAGAGGTAAGTCTCAGGGGAGGTTAGGTTTAGGCTGTGGGTGAAGGGTTAGGGCTAAGCGACGGGGAGGAAGGGTTAGGCAGCGTGGAGGAAAGGATAGGGTTAGACACCACCATAGAGGGTTAGGCTCTGGGTGTTGGGGGTCAGTGTTAGGCTGTGGGAAAGGAGGATTAGGGCTAGGGAGGTTATGGATTAGGTCTAGCATACTTACCTATTAGGTGTCAGGATCCAGAGCGTCGGGATGCCACTGTCTGTATTTTGACTGCCGGCATCCCAAGCACCGGGATCCCGATACCATCTCACTTAAAGTATATTGTCAAACCAATAGCCGAATTTAAATACAGAATGGTCCTTGTTTTCTATAGCATTTAATAAACATACCGTATATATACTTTGTTTAACTTACATATAAGGGGCCTGATGCTGAGTTGAATGTTCTGTATGCGCATTTATAGTGTGTATCTTATGTGTTTTCACACCCCACATGCTCCAAAACTGTGCACACAGGTGATATTTATCTCCATTGCATCTGCACAGTAAGATTTGTGCATCTGTGTGACAACACGTGACAACACAGCCGGCGCGTTGTGTCGCACAGTAGTAAAAGACACGCAGTTACTTCCCTAGCCCTGGTCGTACCCATGGACTACACTGATTGTTGATCTGTATTTGGCTATATACTAGGCAATATTGTATTATATTGTATGATGTTATTGTTACAAGGGTACAGTTATGTTTTCGATGTGTATATATATGAATGTTTTGGTTATTGTGTTATAGTTTGTAAAATAATGTTCCCCTCATGTGACTGCTCAGATAACCTGTGTGTTTGCTGTTGGGTAGATACAGCCAGTCTCAGATGTCAGGCCATACAACCCCCTCATTCTTCCCCACACAATGGATTCCAGGCCACACAATCAAATTAATTAAGTAAGGTTAATTTAGTTAACATCTATTGTGGCCTAGGGGACATGCCTGGACATGTGAAAGTAGGTTTGATCTGAAACTGTTCTGGGGGTGTCGCCTTATGGTAGAAAAGACAAAGGGTTTGATAATAGCAAACAGGGGCAGTTGGGAGAGATCTACTCAGAAGGGTCAGAGAGTGGCAGGAGACTGGCTAAGAAGTAATGTTCTGTCAGGAGTTCCAGGAGGGATTGTTGTGTAGAATTGGATCACAGAAGTGTGCTGAGCTGTTTATAACCCATTCTGTTCAATAAACCACTGTTGGTTTTTCATCTACCATCATGACTGAGTGATTTGGAACCCAGTATCCTCACATTTGGTGGCAAGCAGTGGGATCACTCAGGTTACAAGCATGGATGCAAGATATTACAGCAGATTGGAGGCAGCAGCACAATATTACAAAGACATCAAGAAGGGAGTCCTGCAAGGACTGTGTCATGGAAACAAAATTGTAATTAATACAGTGGATACCAATGAATCCCTAATTGGAAAACTGGCTCAATGGGACTTTGAGCACCCTTGTGTTAAGGAGGAAGAGGAGGATACGGTCCAGGCCTCAGCGGAGGAGACCAGTAATGGAACCAGGGCAGTGGAGCTTGTGGTTGGAAGTTTGCCAGCATATCGGCAGGCTGGGAAGCCGGATCTGTTATTTATAGTTACCAAAATGCAGTACATTTGGGAGTACTGGAATGAAGCTCAGTGGGAAATCAGCAGGTGGAGAGTATCCAGCATACAGGACAAGTTGTGTCATCTGGGGAATGCGTTCATGCACTGCAGAAGTGAAGCAGCCACATGGAATCTGCTAGGGGAGCCAGAGTTTGAGGAAATCAGGGAGGAAGTGATCGAAACAGTGGCCCAAATGATACAAAGTATACAATATACAGAGACGGAAGGGCAAGTGCAGAGTAAATTCTCTTCCTGGACAGAGCCAGAGGAAGTGGCATTGGATCGAGGCCCCTAGATACCCCAGCATGGCGAGACATTGAGGAAGAAGTCGCTACTATCACCCGACCACCACTCGAGCAACAGAGTCTCCAAGGGAATCCTTCAGGTGAGCACCAACCAGTCCTGGTTACTGAGCCATTTACGGTGTTGTGTTTGGGGGAGGCTACTGAAAATGAGAAGGAAGTGGGGTCTGTCATTCAAACACCCCAGGAGAAGATGCACTATGCCTTCCCATTTGCAGAGGTGGAAGAGGAGATCTCTGCGAGGGCAGCAGTAGGTGGTAATGTCCCAACTATAAGCATGGCTAGTGCAGACAGTGTCTCACTTCAGGCTGATCAGCATATTCGGGCTGAGGGAGGCCTATTGTGAAGCTATGTTCATGGCTGCCCCAGTTATTTTATCAGAAAAGGATGTTCAGGAAGGGCCCAGTGTATCCCCAGCTAGTGTATCTCTCCCAGAAGATTTTGGAGGTCTGTTCCCATTCAGTGAAAATGATGGTAAGGATCTGCAGTCTGAATGCCAGAATCTTACCTGTGACTCAGAGAAAATCCAGGTATCAGACATGGTGAAAATAGCATCAGCTCAGGAACTGGAAGGGAACATGTTGCTCTACTCTAGGGCACCTGAATGTGTTTTGGACTGGCATTGTGTGCAAGGTGAAATGACTGACTCTAACCAGGACAATGGTGTTCAGACAGGACATGTAGCAGTGAATGGAGAAGGTAATGCCACTGTCCCTGTGAACCTACATCCATGTTCCAGTACAACCATGGTCGAGTTGGTGGATACACACAAGGAAGTTGAGCAGATTGTACTCCAGGCCAAAGCATACAAGACTCAGAGTAGGATCTCACAAGTTACCCAGCCAGCCAGGCTGGAGGAAGCATTTACCCAAGATAGCACAGCAGAAACTTCTGGCATGAAGGAATCCCCATTGTGCCCTGACAATTACCATACCCATGGTTCTTGTTTGGGGGAGGGAAGCCACTGTCCTGATGCACCAGAGGTGATGGAAGTGGGGTTCCCAGGGAATACATTGTTGGGGAGGGAGAGTGAGGGCCCCAGAGATCAGATTTTGTTTATGGAGGAAAACTGACTATCTGAAATTTGAGGTTACCCAGTTGGGTGTAGGGGAATTATTAAGTCCCCAGGTGCAGTTATTGGACTTACTGAATTATACTGTTGCACATGCTGTTACCCCAACCCAGCGGCTGTCTACAAAGGGGACTTTGATTAATGTATTTGGATGGGACACCGGGGGGAAATACAAGAACTATGGGCTGCTGATCACGTTTCCACCGGACCCTGGTAAGACTGCATTGATTTATGTACTGTGGGCCACAAACCCACCAGACCGGGGAAAGAAATTCCCACACAAGCCTCATGACAATTACCACAGACTTTGGACATGAGACGCTGGTGGGCTCCCTGCAAGCTGTACAATGCTATTCATTAAACCACCAGACCCACTAGAGAAACCAGCCAGTCATTGTTATGACCTCGCTGACCCCCTGGGCCGCGGTATATCAACATGAACCCTGGTTGAACGTCACTTGAGCAACTGGCCCCCATATTTTGCAGGTATTGCCCTTTTGGCTAATCCCACAAAAAAACAAAATACTCAATATAAGGCAACGGTGAAAGTTCTCCGAGCGCTCTTCACCCGTTCACCGCCCACGTTGGCCAGTACTACCATACACTGTCGATAGTGAAGGCAATGTACCCAACTTAGGGCCCTATGTAACCTCTATTTACTGGAAGTTTCTGGGAATAACTTACCCTTTCCAGTAAATATAAGCTGTTGGAGATTTCCTGAGAGATACCAGCAAAAACTCCCTAAACCTTTATTATACACAAATCACGCTTGCGTATGCTATATACAGCGCTAATGCGATATTATGCAAAGCTCGTAAAAAGGGTATCACGTTGCGCTAAATATTGCACCCACGAATGCGCGGTCCAATCGCACAGCGTATAGGTACTTGTTACTTATCCGCCGTACGACCACTGGAATCGATTTTCAGGCTGCGAGACCTCAGCCGGAGCGTATAAAAAAAAACTAAATGGGTAAACCTTCGCTAACCCCCTGGGCCGCGGTACTCTAACACAATTGCCTACCTTGTTCCTTTGTACTTAAATCTATATTAACATGAGTCAGCTGCCTCACGCCACCAAGTCTCCACTCACTTGATGTACCACTCGACGGGATCCCGAATTCCCTGTGTCCACTATGTTCTTTGTTACGTTCGCTCACTCACGTTCGCTCACTCAAATACACTTTGGTTTTTTTTTTCTGTACAGAAAATTATCTTTCATTCAGATAAACAGCTTTACTCCCAGAGGCAATACAGTAAAAAAGGTTTTATTTAAACTAAATCTTGGAAACCGAGCAATTTGTGCTAATGTAGCGTGACTACTGTCCCGCCCCTAAACTAAACGATGCTATTGTGTAATTTGTACTTAGCGGTCGTACCCTTACGCACGTTGCGTAAACATGCGACCGTGCGTATGTCTTTACATTGCGTAGGCAGTCCCGTACTTTGTCCGAGACACGTGTACAAAAACCGTACGTCCGCAATAGTACAAATCCCACACTTCTATAAATGTAAGCGATATTACCTATAATCGCTCACTTAACACAACACAGTTTCTTTCTGTATAAACCTTTTTAACTAGGCCAGACTGTGTTTGTGACAAATGAAAGTTAGACCAAATGTAGTGCGCTAATCAAATGATAGTAGAATGATACTTCCCTCACAATTCCTTTAACATGCGGTATCCCATGTATTTCAGACAAATGGAATCCATATATAGGAAAGAAAAGATTCCAAATATAGTGTAGTATGTTAAAGACAATACAATTTTAATACAATCAAATAAAATCTGTCCATAAAACCATTGTAACAAATGATATAACAATCAAATGGTAATGGGTGGAAAATTACCAGAGAATGGTATAAAAAAAGCCTCAAATAGTGCCTTTACAATGTGGTTTGCTGCTATGTTGTCCACAAATAACTTGATAACAGAAAAGTGAAGATGGAGGTTTACCAGATTTAAACAGGGTATGTGCCTTAAAGATGCCAACTTGGGGAGACAATGGCTCCGGAACCTGTCTCCAAAGATCACGCTACTCCGTCCGTCTGGTGAATCTCCCTTCAGCAGTAGTTTCTCCTGTCAAACAGAGCCAACGCGTTTCGGGATCTCTCCCTTCCTCAGGACTGCATGACAGGAGCTAAAGACATGTGCTATTTAAACCCTGTATAGGGATCACATCCGGGTCATGAGGTCACATCCATAAATTGATATAAACAACAATTTGAACATGCAATATGTATCTAAAACAAAAAACATCCGAAACAATCCTAGTTAAATAATAAAATACCATGGTAACTGACTAAAATCTATTAGAGTAATTTTAAGCAAAACATGTCCCCCCGGAAGTAAAAACCTCCGTACTTCCGGTCCGGCTATGCCGTTATTAGAATCCACCTTTTATTTACTTCTCAGTTCACCAATTGTTCTCTTGAAGTTCCCATTATGAATGCAGTGGTGATTACAGCGGGGTGTGTACGCTGATTCTTTGTTGCTTCGTGCTCGGCGGCTCTCAGCCGAGCACTTCCGGACCTGTGGAACGCGCTGTGAGCCGCATCCTGGCTTCCGGTGACGCACTTCCTGTTTGCGTCACTGGACCGCATTTGAGACGCAGCGCGGCGGTATTGTTAAAATAAGGAAGATTCCTTAGTTAACTGTTTTCCTATAAAGTAAAAACATATTTGGCTGGGTACCCCATATAATAGAATACTTTGAAATCATATGTTTGTAAACAATGAATATGATGAAATCTAATAGAATTTTTTTTTTTTTTTTCAGTATATAATTAAAAGATCATTGGGGGCACATTTGACAGAGATAATCTGTTGAGCACATAACCCTGTGAGTAGTTATATTATTTTATAAAAGAGTTGATAAAGTGACAATTGGAGGTAATATACAAACATACATGTGAAAGATGAAATGAACAGTACTAATAAAAATAAGAATTTACTTACCGATAATTCTATTTCTCATAGTCCGTAGTGGATGCTGGGGACTCCGTAAGGACCATGGGGAATAGCGGCTCCGCAGGAGACTGGGCACATCTAAAGAAAGCTTTAGGACTATCTGGTGTGCACTGGCTCCTCCCCCTATGACCCTCCTCCAAGCCTCAGTTAGGATACTGTGCCCGGACGAGCGTACACAATAAGGAAGGATTTTGAATCCCGGGTAAGACTCATACCAGCCACACCAATCACACCGTATAACCTGTGATCTGAACCCAGTTAACGGCATGATAACAGAGGAGCCTCTGAAAGATGGCTCACAACAATAATAACCCGATTTTTGTAACAATAACTATGTACAAGTATTGCAGACAATCCGCACTTGTGATGGGCGCCCAGCATCCACTACGGACTATGAGAAATAGAATTATCGGTAAGTAAATTCTTATTTTCTCTAACGTCCTAAGTGGATGATGGGGACTCCGTAAGGACCATGGGGATTATACCAAAGCTCCCAAACGGGCGGGAGAGTGCGGATGACTCTGCAGCACCAAATGAGAGAACTCCAGGTCCTCCTCAGCCAGGATATCAATTTTGTAGAATTTTACAAACGTATTTGCTCCTGACCAAGTAGCTGCTCGGCAAAGTTGTAAAGCCGAGACCCCTCGGGCAGCCGCCCAAGATGAGCCCACCTTCCTTGTGGAGTGGGCATTTACAGATTTTTGGCTGTGGCAGGCCAGCCACAGAATGTGCAAGCTGAATTGTACTACAAATCCAACGAGCAATAGTCTGCTTAGAAGCAGGAGCACCTAGCTTGTTGGGTGCATACAGGATAAACAGCGAGTCAGATTTCCTGACTCAAGCCGTCCTGGAAACATATATTTTCAGGGCACTGACAACGTCTAGCAACTTGGAGGCCTCCAAGTCCCTAGTAGCCGCAGGCACCACCAATAGGTTGGTTCAGGTGAAACGCTGAAACCACCTTGGGGAGAAACTGAGGACGAGTCCTCAATTCCGCCCTGTCCGAATGGAAAATCAGATAAGGGCTTTTTCAGGATAAAGCCGCCAATTCTGACACGCGCCTGGCCCAGGCCAGGGCCAACAGCATGACCACTTTTCATGTGAGATATTTTAACTCCACAGATTTAAGTGGTTCAAACCAATGTGACTTTTGGAACCCAAAACTACATTGAGATCCCAAAGTGCCACTGGAGGCACAAAAGGAGGCTGTATATGCAGTACCCCTTTTACAAACGTCTGAACTTCAGGGACTGAAGCTAGTTCTTTTTGGAAGAAAATTGACAGGGCCGAAATTTGAACCCTAATGGACCCCAATTTCAGGCCCATAGACACTCCTGTTTGCAGGAAATGTAGGAATCGACCCAGTTGAAATTCCTCCGTCGGGCCTTACTGGCCTCGCACCACGCAACATATTTTCGCCAATTGCGGTGATAATGTTTTTGCGGTTACATCCTTCCTGGCTTTGATCAGGATAGGGATGACTTCATCCGGAATGCCTTTTTTCCTTCAGGATCCGGCGTTCAACCGCCATGCCGTCAAACGCAGCCGCGGTAAGTCTTGGAACAGACAGGGTCCTTGCTGGAGCAGGTCCCTTCTTAGAGGTAGAGGCCACGGATCCTCCGTGAGCATCTCTTGAAGTTCCGGTTACCAAGTCCTTCTTGGCCAATCCGGAACCACGAATATAGAGCTTACTCCTCTCCATCTTATCAATCTCAGTACCTTGGGTATGAGAGGCAGAGGAGGGAACACATACCCTGACTGGTACACCCACGGTGTTACCAGAGCGTCTACAGCTTATTGCCTGAGGGTCCCTGGACCTGGCGCAATACCTGTCGAGTTTTTAATCATGTGGAAGACTTCTGGGTGAAGTCCCCACTCTCCCGGGTGGAGGTCGTGCTGAGTAAGTCTGCTTCCCAGTTGTCCACTCCCGGAATGAATACTGCTGACAGTGCTATCACATGATTTTCCGCCCAGCGAAGAATCCTTGCAGCTTCTGCCATTGCCCTCCTGCTTCTTTTGCCACCCTGTCTGTTTACGTGGGTGACTGCCGTGATGTTGTCCGACTGGATCAACACCGGCTGACCTTGAAGCAGAGGTCTTGCTAAGCTTAGAGCATTGTAAATGTCCCTTAGCTTCAGGATATTTATGTGAAGTGATGTCTCCAGGCTTGACCATAAGCCCTGGATATTCCTTCCCTGTGTGACTGCTCCCCAGCCTCGCAGGCTGGCATCCGTGGTCACCAGGACCCAGTCCTGAATGCCTAATCTGCGGCCCTCTAGAAGATGAGCACTCTGCAACCACCACAGGAGGGACACCCTTGTCTTTGGTGACAGGGTTATCCGCTGATGCATCTGAAGATGCGACCCGGACCATTTGTCCAGCAGGTCCCACTGGAAAGTTCTTGCGTGGAATCTGTCGAATGGGATTGCTTCGTAGGAAGCCACCATTTTACCCAGAACCCTTGTGCATTGATGCACTGAGACTTGGCTCGGTTTTAGGAGGTTCCTGACTAGCTCGGATAACTCCCTGGCTTTCTCCTCCGGGAGAAACACCTTTTTCTGGACTGTGTCCAGGATCATCCCTAGGAACAGAAGACACGTCGTCGGAACCAGGTGCGATTTTGGAATATTGAGAATCCAATCGTGCTGCCGCAACACTACCTGAGATAGTGCTACACCGACCTCCAACTGTTCCCTGGATCTTACCCTTATCAGGGAATTGTCCAAGTAAGGGATAACTAAAATTCACTTCCTTCGAAGGAATATCATCATTTCGGCCATTACCTTGGTAAAGACCCGGGGTGCCGTGGACCATCCATACGGCAGCGTCTGAACTGATAGTGACAGTTCTGTACCATAAACCTGAGGTACCCTTGGTGAGAAGGGTAAATTTTGACATGAAGGTAAGCATCCTTGATGTCCCGAGACATCATGTAGTCCCCTTCTTCCAGGTTCGCAATCACTGCTCTGAGTGACTCAATCTTGAATTTGAACCTCTGTATGTAAGTGTTCAAAGATTTTAGATTTAGAATCGGTCTCACCGAGCCGTCCGGCTTCGGTACCACAACAGTGTGGAATAATACCCCGTTCCCTGTTGCAGGAGGGGTATCTTGATTATCACCTGCTGGGAATACAGCTTGTGAATGGCTTCCAAAACTGTCTCCCTGTCAGAAGGAGACATCGGTAAAGCCGACTTTAGGAAACGGCGAGGGGGAGACGTCTCGAATTCTAATTTGTACCCCTGAGATATCACCTGAAGGATCCAGGGGTCTACTTGCGAGTGAGCCCACTGCGCGCTGAAATTCATTGAGACGGGGCCCCCACCGTGCCTGATTCTGCTTGTAAAGCCCCAGCGTATACTGAGGGCTTGGCAGAGGCGGGAGAGGGTTTCTGTTCCTGGGAACTGGCTGATTTCTGCAGCCTTTTTCCTCTCCCTCTGTCACGGGGCAGAAATGAGGAACCTTTTGCCCGTTTGTCCACGAAAAGACTGCGCCTGATAATACGGCGTCTTCTCATGTTGAGAGGCGACCTGGGGTACAAACGTGGAATTCCCAGCTGTTGCCGTGGCCACCAGGTCTGAAAGACCGACCCCAAATAACTCCTCCCCTTAATAAAGCAATACTTCCAAATGCCGTTTGGAATACGCATCACCTGACCACTGACGTGTCCATAACCCTCTACTGGTAGAAATGGACAACGCGCTTAGACTTGATGCCAGTCGGCAAATATTCCGCTGTGCATCACGCATATATAGAAATGCATCTTTTAAATGCTCTATAGGCAAAAATATACTGTCCCTATCTAGGGTATCAATATTTTCAGTCAGGGAATCCGACCACACCAACCCAGCACTGCACATCCATGCTGAGGCGATTGCTGGTCGCAGTATAACACCAGTATGTGTGTAAATACCTTTTAGGATACCCTCCTGCTTTCTATCAGCAGGCTCCTTAAGGGCGGCCATCTCAGGCGAAGGTAGAGCCCTTACAAGCGTGTGAGCGCTTTATCCACCCTAGGGGGTGTTTCCCAACGCAACCTAACCTCTGGCGGGAAAGGATATAATGCCAATAACATTTTAGAAATTATCAGTTGTTATCGGGGGAAACCCACGCATCATCACACACCTCATTTAATTTCTCAGATTCAGGAAAACTACAGGTAGTTTTTCCTCACCGAACATAATACCCCTTTTTTGGTGGTACTCGTATTATCAGAAATGTGTAAAACATTTTTCATTGCCTCAATCATGTAACGTGTGGCCCTACTGGAAGTCACATTCGTCTCTTCACCGTCGACACTGGAGTCAGTATCCGTGTCGGCGTCTATATCTGCCATCTGAGGTAACGGGCGCTTTAGAGCCCCTGACGGCCTATGAGACGTCTGGACAGGCACAAGCTGAGTAGCCGGCTGTCTCATGTCAACCACTGTCTTTTATACAGAGCTGACACTGTCACGTAATTCCTTCCAACAGTTCATCCACTCAGGTGTCGACCCCCTAGGGGGTGACATCACTATTACAGGCAATCTGCTCCGTCTCCACATCATTTTTCTCCTCATACATGGCGACACAAAAGTACCGACATACAGCACACACACAGGGAATGCTCTGATAGAGGACAGGACCCCACTAGCCCTTTGGGGAGACAGAGGGAGAGTTTGCCAGCACACACCAGAGCGCTATATATATACAGGGATAACCTTATATAAGTGTTTTTCCCCTTATAGCTGCTGTATAGTTAATACTGCGCCTAATTAGTGCCCCCCTCTCTTTTTTAACCCTTTCTGTAGTGTAGTGACTGCAGGGGAGAGCCAGGGAGCTTCCCTCCAACGGAGCTGTGAGGGAAAATGGCGCCAGTGTGCTGAGGAGATAGGCTCCGCCCCCTTATCGGCGGCCTTATCACCCGTTTTTCTATGTATTCTGGCAGGGGTTAAATGCATCCATATAGCCCAGGAGCGATATGTGATGCATTTTTTTGCCATTCAAGGTGTTTTTATTGCGTCTCAGGGCGCCCCCCCCCAGCGCCCTGCACCCTCAGTGACCGAAGTGTGAAGTGTGCTGAGAGCAATGGCGCACAGCTGCAGTGCTGTGCGCTACCTTGTTGAAGACAGGACGTCTTCTGCCGCCGATTTTCCGGACCTCTTCTGCCTTCTGGCTCTGTAAGGGGGCCGGCGGCGCGGCTCTGGGACCCATCCAAGCTGGGCCTGTGATCGTCCCTCTGGAGCTAATGTCCAGTAGCCTAAGAAGCCCAATCCACTCTGCACGCAGGTGAGTTCGCTTCTTCTCCCCTTAGTCCCTCGATGCAGTGAGCCTGTTGCCAGCAGGTCTCACTGAAAATAAAAAACCTAATCTAAAACTTTCACTAAGAAGCTCAGGAGAGCCCCTAGTGTGCACCCTTCTCGTTCGGGCACAGAGATCTAACTGAGGCTTGGAGGAGGGTCATAGGGGGAGGAGCCAGTGCACACCAGATAGTCCTAAAGCTTTCTTTAGATGTGCCCAGTCTCCTGCGGAGCCGCTATTCCCCATGGTCCTTACGGAGTCCCCAGCATCCACTTAGGACGTTAGAGAAAGTATGATTTGTGAAAGAAGAAGGTGATGGGGGCGAAAAAGGGGGAGGGGGGTTTCACAGAAACCACTTTAATTCAAAGTCTGCATTCAAGCCGTTAGGGGTAAGGCTTTTTAATTTATAAATCCATTTAATCTCAGTCTTGGCCAGTCTTGTTGTTTCGTCTCTGTGTCTCCAGGTGTTTTTTACGTTTTCGATAGCTAAAAATTGTAGGATATGTTTGGTTGAAGAGTCATGTTTCTCTTTAAAGTGGCTGGATAAAGGATGGGTCATGACTCCTTTCTTAATATTTCTAATGTGTTCACCCAGACGTGTTTTAAGTGACCTGCTTGTTTTACCCACATATATCTTGTGGCAACTGCACTCTATGAGGTAAATTACGTTGGTGGTGTGACAGGTCATGAAATTATGAAGTTTGTATGAGGTACCGTTCACATTGAAATCTTCATATTTGGATTTGATTGTTTGTACCTCGCGACACGCCTGGCATGTCCCACATCTGTAGAAGCCCTTACTTCTGATTGGATGGTGGTCATGTGATGTTAATGCGCTTTTAGTAAGTTTGCTTTTTAGGTTTGGTGCTCTGCGGTATATAAATTTGGGCTTTGCTGGTAAAGAATCCTTAAGTATTGAAGATTTCAATGTGAACGGTACCTCATACAAACTTCATAATTTCATGACCTGTCACACCACCAACGTAATTTACCTCATAGAGTGCAGTTGCCACAAGATATATGTGGGTAAAACAAGCAGGTCACTTAAAACACGTCTGGGTGAACACATTAGAAATATTAAGAAAGGAGTCATGACCCATCCTTTATCCAGCCACTTTAAAGAGAAACATGACTCTTCAACCAAACATATCCTACAATTTTTAGCTATCGAAAACGTAAAAAACACCTGGAGACACAGAGACGAAACAACAAGACTGGCCAAGACTGAGATGAAATGGATTTATAAATAAAAAAGCCTTACCCCTAACGGCTTGAATGCAGATTTTGAATTAAAGTGGTTTCTATGAAACCCCCCTCCCCCTTTTTCGCCCCCTATCACCTTCTTCTTTCACAAATCATACTTTTATTAGTACTGTTCATTTCATCTTTCACATGTATGTTTGTATATTACCTCCAATTGTCACTTTATCAACTCTTTTATAAAATAATATAACTACTCACAGGGTTATGTGCTCAACAGATTATCTCTGTCAAATGTGCCCCCAATGATCTTTTAATTATATACTGAAAAAAAAAAAAAAAATTCTATTAGATTTCATCATATTCATTGTTTACAAACATATGATTTCAAAGTATTCTATTATATGGGGTACCCAGCCAAATATGTTTTTACTTTATAGGAAAACAGTTAACTAAGGAATCTTCCTTATTTTAACAATACCGCCGCGCTGCGTCTCAAATGCGGTCCAGTGACGCGAACAGGAAGTGCGTCACCGGAAGCCAGGATGCGGCTCACAGCGCGTTCCACAGGTCCGGAAGTGCTCGGCTGAGAGCCGCCGAGCACGAAGCAACAAAGAATCAGCGTACACACCCCGCTGTAATCACCACTGCATTCATAATGGGAACTTCAAGAGAACAATTGGTGAACTGAGAAGTAAATAAAAGGTGGATTCTAATAACGGCATAGCCGGACCGGAAGTACGGAGGTTTTTACTTCCGGGGGACATGTTTTGCTTAAAATTACTCTAATAGATTTTAGTCAGTTACCATGGTATTTTATTATTTAACTAGGATTGTTTCGGATGTTTTTTGTTTTAGATACATATTGCATGTTCTAATTGTTGTTTATATCAATTTATGGATGTGACCTCATGACCCGGATGTGATCCCTATACAGGGTTTAAATAGCACATGTCTTTAGCTCCTGTCATGCAGTCCTGAGGAAGGCAGAGATCCCGAAACGCGTTGGCTCTGTTTGACAGGAGAAACTACTGCTGAAGGGAGATTCACCAGACGGACGGAGTAGCGTGATCTTTGGAGACAGGTTTCGGAGCCATTGTCTCCCCAAGTTGGCATCTTTAAGGAACATACCCTGTTTAAATCTGGTAAACCTCCATCTTCACTTTTCTGTTATCAAGTTATTTGTGGACAACATAGCAGCAAACCACATTGTAAAGGCACTATTTGAGGCTTTTTTTATACCATTCTCTGGTAATTTTCCACCCATTACCATTTGATTGTTATATCATTTGTTACAATGGTTTTATGGACAGATTTTATTTGATTGTATTAAAATTGTATTGTCTTTAACATATTACACTATATTTGGAATCTTTTCTTTCCTATATATGGATTCCATTTGTCTGAAATACATGGGATACCGCATGTTAAAGGAATTGTGAGGGAAGTATCATTCTACTATCACTTGATTAGCGCACTACATTTGGTCTAACTTTCATTTGTCACATTAATATTTTGGTATTGGGGATACCGTTTGACCTATCTGTGTGCAGCTTATCTCTCTTTTGGCGCTGAGGTACTTTTCTGTCACTATTAGCAGACTGTGTTTGTGTTTTACGTTTACTTCCTTAAATATTTATTTTAGTTTTAACTATATAGCAACAAATATCTCCGGTTTCACACAGATCTATAATGACTCTAGCAATAATCAATAATTTAAATGATATGATTCAGATTGGATAGCCATCTTGCAGAACATACATTGATATAAACACCCACATAATTATAATAATTTTGTATATATGTATCATTCACTGGTCTCCTCTGAAACTCATTTACCCATTTAGTGCTTCTAATTTGCATATCAAAGCTGTGTGCTTTTGACTGCCTGTTCAAGAGGTTGCTCAATGCTAAGAAAAAGCAGTTACACAGGTTAATTAACATATCAATGCCTATCTTATAGCAAGCAGAGGTACCTAAATCCTAGAGGTAAAAGAAAAAAACAAAAAAAAACTTTGTTTTTTTATCTGTGTGTACTTCTTACATCTAGTATTCATCTCACTATTAACTTTCACTAAGCCCCATTGAAACTATTTGTAATTGACTATGGCATGGGTTAATTAAATGCATTGGTAATTCATAAATTGTGTTTCATGTGACAAAGGAAAGCTGATTATTCTTGAGCAGACTGCAAATCAGCCATTTAGAAAAATTACCTTCCCAAAATGGCCTCTGCTCCTCCCCCTTCCACATCCATGAGGGTTACACAAAATGGTGGACAGGCCATGTGATTAGTCCAAAATGGAGGACGGACCATGCGGCTTCCTTTGTCACAAAGAAATCACACACCATGCAAGCACCTGAAGTTATTTTAGGCCTGAGTTGAAAAAAAAACCCACTATATCAAGGCTTTTGCAGCAACTTTTAAATGTACTTTTAACCCTACTTAACAGATAAGCAATCCAATCTGAATCAAACACAATATGACTTATTTGAACCTTGTTTTGCAACAATAAAAATACGTTTTAGCATCTTAAATATTATGAGAAACGCATTGTCCCTTAAATTTCATATCAGCATCTTACTAATAACTAGTGATGAGCGGGTTCGGTTCCTCGGAAACCGAACCCCCCCGAACTTCACCCATTTTACACGGGTCCGAGGCATACTTGGATTCTCCCGTATGGCTCGGTTAACCCGAGCGCGCCCGAACGTCATCATCCCGCTGTCAGATTCTCGCGAGATTCGGATTCTATATAAGCAGCCGCGCGTCGCCGCCATTTTCACTCGTGCATTGGAAATGTTAGGGAGAGGACGTGGCTGGCGTCCTCTCCGTTTATTGTTGAACTTGATTGATTGTGCTTTATTGCTTAATTGTGGGGAGGACTGGGGAGCAGCTGTATAATATAGGAGGAGTACAGTGCAGTTTTGCTGATCAGTGACCACCAGTTTTATCCGTTCTCTGCCTGAAAAAAAAGCTCCTTATCTGTGATCAGTGTGCTGCATATATCTGTGCTCACACTGCTTAATTGTGGGGACTGGAGAGCAGCTGTATTATATAGGAGGAGTACAGTGCAGAGTTTTGCTGACAGTGACCACCAGTATACGTTGTCTGCCTGAAAAACACTCCATATCTGTGCTCAGTGTGCTGCATATACTGTGCTAACACTACTTTATTGTGGGGACTGGGGACCACCAGTATAATATAATATAGGAGGAGTAGTACAGTGCAGAGTTTTGCTGACCAGTGACCACCAGTATACGTTGTCTGCCTGAAAAACACTCCATATCTGTGCTGCATTGTGTAGTATATAGTAGTACAGTGCATAATTTTGCTGACCCCCAGTATATAATATATAGGAGTACGGTACAGAAGGCCACTGCTGTACCTACCTCTGTGTCGTCAAGTATACTATCCATCCATACCTGTGGTGCATTTCATTTTTGCACAGTTTGCTGACCACCAGTATATAATATATAGCAGTACGGTACAGTAGGCCACTGCTGTACCTACCTCTGTGTCGTCAAGTATACTATCCATCCAAACCTGTGGTGCATTTCATTTTTGCACAGTTTGCTGACCACCAGTATATAATATATAGCAGTACGGTACAGTAGGCCACTGCTGTACCTACCTCTGTGTCGTCAAGTATACTATCCATCCATACCTGTGGTGCATTTCAGTTTTGCACAGTTTGCTGACCACCGGTATATTATATATAGCAGTACGGTACAGTAGGCCACTGCTCTACCTACCTCTGTGTCGTCAAGTATACTATCCATCCATACCTGTGGTGCATTTCAGTTGTGCTCAGTATATATAGTAGTAGGCCATTGCTATTGATACTGGCATATAATTCCACACATTAAAAAATGGAGAACAAAAATGTGGAGGTTAAAATAGGGAAAGATCAAGATCCACTTCCACCTCGTGCTGAAGCTGCTGCCACTAGTCATGGCCGAGACGATGAAATGCCATCAACGTCGTCTGCCAAGGCCGATGCCCAATGTCATAGTAGAGAGCATGTAAAATCCAAAAAACAAAAGTTCAGTAAAATGACCCAAAAATCAAAATTGAAAGCGTCTGATGAGAAGCGTAAACTTGCCAATATGCCATTTACGACACGGAGTGGCAAGGAACGGCTGAGGCCCTGGCCTATGTTCATGGCTAGTGGTTCAGATTCACATGAGGATGGAAGCACTCATCCTCTCGCTAGAAAAATGAAAAGACTTAAGCTGGCAAAAGCACAGCAAAGAACTGTGCGTTCTTCTAAATCACAAATCCCCATGGAGAGTCCAATTGTGTCGGTTGCGATGCCTGACCTTCCCAACACTGGACGGGAAGAGCTTGCGCCTTCCACCATTTGCACGCCCCCTGCAAGTGCTGGAAGGAGCACCCGCAGTCCAGTTCCTGATAGTCAAATTGAAGATGTCAGTGTTGAAGTACACCAGGATGAGGATATGGGTGTTGCTGGTGCTGGGGAGGAAATTGACAAGGAGGATTCTGATGGTGAGGTGGTTTGTTTAAGTCAGGCACCCGGGGAGACATCTGTTGCTGACGAATATGGCCATTGACATGCCTGGTCAAAATACAAAAAAAATCAGCTCTTCGGTGTGGAATTATTTCAACACAAAAGCGGACAACAGGTGTCAAGACGTGTGTTGCCTTTGTCAAGCTGTAATAAGTAGGGGTAAGGACGTTAACCACCTAGGAACATCCTCCCTTATACGTCACCTGGACCGCATTCATCAGTCAGTGTTAGGGTTTCCTGCCCTGTGCTGCCACGTCGTCATGGCAACCGGGAGACAAGTGCTAGCGGAGTAACCTGAGCGCAGCTGATACTCCGGTTCGGGTCTTTTGCTGTGCAGTGGTTACAGGCTCTGTGCACGGCAGGGGATCCGGTGCTGGTTTTTGTGCTCACAGTCTGTGAGGTCTGAGTGGGGCGTGGACAGCACCTGCTATATAAGGCCTCTTCTCAGGTTAAGCAGATGCTGCTGAATCTTTGTTGGTTAGTTAGTTCCTGAAAGTTAGCCAGTACTGTGTAGCTTTGTATTTGTTGTTGCTTACTGCAAATAGGCCTTGGGATTTGGTACTACACTCTGCCAATCCAGGCCTAGCAGTAAGACTGGAGTCAGTCGTTTAACTTGCTGGGGTTCTTTTGCTACTCTGTGAACTTAGCAAGTTTGCGGCTGTATTCTCAGACTTACCTGCCTAAATCCTGTCTCACTGTGCAAGGTGTTCAGGTGTCAGTTTAGTGGCAGTAAGCTGAACCTGTGCACTGCAAGTGAGGATTAGGATTGTGGAGACTCTCCTTGTGTCTATCATTCTATCTCTGACCAAGGAGTTTACTGCCACACCCGTTGGTAACCCTTTAGGGTTTTGCTGTTGCCCTTAGCAACAGCATTTCGGGTTCTCTACGTATTAAAACACAACATCTTGCTTTTTCCATCTGAGCATTCCTAATACTAGGGAGACACCCAGTTTCTTAGCCTCTGGGCTTCTCTGTTCACTTTGTGTTTATTTTGTTACCCTATCACCTTCTGTGTACGTAATGTCATATTCCCCAGTCTGTCTGTGAGTTCATTTGTTTTGCTTCCCTATCTGTTCAGACACCAGTACATTCCTGCAGGCACTGGTGTGCATAACATATTCAGCAGCCTAATACTCCTGTTGAAATTTTGTGGGAATATGGAGCATACCCCTCAAAATACGTTGCAACAGGTGGTCGATCAGGTGCAGGTCCTGACTCGACAATTTAATGATTTGTCCATTAAAATGCACACCTCCCAGGCCGCTGGCGGAGCTCCCGCAGCAGCAGCACCTTCAGGGGTTAAGGAGCCGAAAGTAAATCTCCTGGATCGTTTTTCTGGAGATCGCTCGCAGTTCTTTTGTTTCAAGGAGAGCTGCAAGCTATACTTCCGGCTTAGGCCTCAGTCTTCTGGGTCGGAGATTCAGCGGGTGGGCATAGTGATTTCCTTGCTACAAGGAGACCCACAGGTCTGGGCATATGGGTTGCAGCCTGACTGTTCGTCGCTTAAAAGTGTTGATGCTTTTTTTACGGCACTGGGCATGTTGTATGATGACCCTGACAAGACGGCCTCAGCCGAGGCTCAGATTTCGATCCTTAAGCAAGGGCGAAGGCCAGTTGAGGTTTACTGTACGGAGTTTCGGAGGTTGGCCCATGATACCCAGTGGAATGACCCAGCCCTGAGACACCAGTACCGAAGAGGTCTTTCTAACCAGATAAAAGACCAACTGGTACAATATTCCTTGCCTGATAGCTTGGATCAGCTCATGCAGTTATCCATCCGGGTGGATAGACGGCTGAGAGAGCGTAGGCTTGAAAGGGAGACCGAGGTTTCCTTCTTTCCCAAGGGAACCTCAGACTCTGAGGAATTTTCCGAGGAGCCTATGCAGATTGGGGCTACCCGCCTCTCCTCGCGTGAGAAGACGCGGAGGAGACAGCAGGGGTTGTGTTTGTACTGTGGGAATAAAGGCCATGTGGTAGTATCATGCCCAGAAAAGCCGGAAAACTTCAGGGCCTGAGGGTGATGGGAAATATCCTGTCAGGCCAGAAGTCAGAATTTCCCAAGAAGACTTTTATCATTCCGGTGACCTTGAAGATCCTCGGTCAAACTGTCAAGACTGAGGCCTTTGTGGACAGTGGGGCCGACGGGGTTTTTATGGACCGCCAATTCGCCCTGAAACACTCTGTTCCCTTAGTACCCTTGGCATCGGAAATTGAGATTTGTGGGTTAAACGGGGAACCATTATCCAAGGTAAAATTACCTCTTGCACTAGCCAGATTTCTTTGTTTATTGGAGCCACACACTCTGAAAAATTGTCCTTTTATGTGACTGTCTGTACTTTTGCCCCATTGGTGTTGGGGTTACCCTGGTTAAGGGCCCACAATCCTCAATTTGACTGGGTCTCTGGGGAGATTCTTAGTTGGGGTACTGATTGTTTCAGGAGTTGCTTGAGCCTTCCAGTCAGGCTCTCGCAGCTAAGTTTGCCAGGATTGCCAGGGTGTTATGCAGATTTTGCGGACGTGTTCTCCAAAAAAGTTGCAGAGGTACTACCTCCCCATCGCCCCTATGACTGTGCCATTGATTTGTTGCCAAATGCTAAGCTTCCCAAGAGCAGGTTGTACTCCCTGTCACGTCCTGAGACTCAGGCTATGGCAGAGTACATTCAGGAGAACTTGGCTAAGGGATTTATCAGACCTTCACAGTCTCCAGTTGGGTCGGGGTTCTTCTTCGTGGGTAAAAAGGACGGTTCATTGCGACCCTGCATCGACTTCAGGGAATTGAACCGTATCACGATTAAAAACTCATACCCACTGTCTCTCATTTCGGTCTTGTTTGACCAGCTTTGTACTGCCACCATTTTTGCTAAGATTGACCTACGCGGGGCGTACAATCTAATCCGAATAAGAGAGGGGGATGAATGGAAGACTGCCTTTAATACCCACTCAGGGCATTATGAATATTTGGTGATGCCTTTTGGGCTCTGTAATGCCCCGGCAGTCTTCCAGGATTTCATGAACGATGTACTCAGGGAATATTTGGATAGATTCTTAGTTGTATACTTAGATGACATCCTAATCTTCTCCCATTCCCTGGAGGAACATCGGAAGCATGTACGCTTAGTCCTCCAGAAACTCAGAGACCACCGGCTTGGGGCGAAGCTGGAGAAGTGCGAATTTGAAGTTCAGCAAATCGCATTTCTAGGATATATTTTCTCCCCAGAAGGTTTCCAAATGGAGGGTTCCAAGGTACAGGCAGTCCTGGATTGGGTGCAGCCCACTAGTTTGAAGGCGCTTCAGCGTTTCCTGGGCTTTGCGAATTTTTATAGACGATTTATCGCTGGATTTTCGTCTATAGTGGCGCCCTTGGTGGCACTCATTAAGAAAGGGGCGGATGTTGCTCACTGGTTTTGTGAGGCTAAAGCGGCTTTTGCCCGTCTCAAAAGGGCATTTGTATCGGCCAAGGTGCTGCGACACCCAGATCCAGAGCGTCCTTTTGTGGTGGAGGTGGATGCCTCTGAGATGGGTATTGGGGCAGTGCTCTCTCAGATGGGAGTGTCTGATAATCGCCTTCATCCCTGTGCTTACTTTTCCCGTAAATTTTCGCCTGCCGAGATGAATTATGACGTGGGTAACCGGGAATTGTTGGCTATTAAGGATGCACTCGAGGAGTGGAGATACTGGCTTGAGGGGGCTAAGTTTGTGGTCTCAATTCTCACCGACCATAAGAATCTGGCATATTTAGAGTCAGCGAAGCGTCTCAATGCCAGGCAGGCACGATGGGCTTTGTTTTTTGCTCGCTTTAATTTTTTGATAACATATCGCCCTGGGTCAAAAAACATCAAGGCTGATGCGCTCTCGCGGAGTTTTGCTCCAATCCAGGAGACCACCGAGGAGCCGTTGCCCATTGTGTCCTCATCATGTATTAAAGTGGGCATTACCCAGGACCTCTTATCATTAGTCCTTAGAGCACAGGAGCAGGCTCCTCCAGACCTTCCGGTAGGTCTTTTGTTTGTGCCTCCTAGGTTAAGACAGCGAGTGTTCCTGGAATTCCATGCCAAGAAGTCGGCAGGTCACCCGGGTATTGCCAGAACTCGGGAGTTGCTATCTAGGGTGGTGTGGTGGCCCTCGGTGGCTAAGGATGTGGATCAGTGGGTTCGGGCATGTGACATCTGTGCCCGAAATAAGACTCCTAGAGGGGTTCCTGTTGGCCCATTACATCCACTCTCTATCCCATCTAAGCCATGGACCCACATTTCAATGGATTTTGTGGTGGACTTGCCCAAATCCTCAGGGATGACAGCCATCTGGGTTGTCGTTGACAGGTTTTCGAAGATGGCGCACTTCGTTCCACTGGTTGGGCTGCCATCGGCCAGACGCCTGTCTGAATTATTTATGCTGCATGTTGTGCGTCTCCACGGGTTGCCACTTGATGTGGTCTCTGACCGCGGATCCCAGTTTGTGGCCAAATTCTGGAGGGCATTTTGTTCCGATCTCCAGATTTCTGTCAGCTTGTCGTCAGGCTACCATCCGCAGTCTAATGGGCAGACTGAAAGGGTGAACCAGTCCTTGGAGCAGTTCCTCAGGTGTTATGTCTCCAAGTGTCAGACTGACTGGGTTGCTCATCTGTCCATGGCGGAGTTTGCCTATAACAACGCGGCTCACTCTGCTACAGGGATCTCTCCCTTCCTTTGTGTGTATGGGCATCATCCTAAGGCCAATTCTTTTGACCCCCTGGACTCCACGCCTGGTGGTTCCTCTGTGGTTTCGGTCCTTAGAGGTATTTGGAGGAAAGTGAAGAAAGCCCTTGTGTCTGTGTCATTAGTGACCAAAAGGGTTTTTGATAAGCGGAAAAGACCCTGCAGCTTCAAATTAGGAGACTTCGTCTGGTTGTCTACCAAGAATTTGAAGTTGAGACAGCCATCTCATAAGTTAGGCCCCCGGTTCATCGGCCCTTATAAGATCACCAGGGTTATCAATCCGGTGGCATTTCAGTTAGATCTGCCCCGTTCGTTGGGTATCAATAAAACATTTCATTGTTCCCTTTTAAAACGGGCGATTAGTAATCCTTCTTCCAGTGGAAGACCTTCCCCTCTTCTGATACTTGGCCAGAGGGAGTTTGTTGTTGAAAGGATTCTTGACTCCAAGATGGTTCGGGGTCGGCTGTCATTTTTGGTGCACTGGAAGGGGTATGGCCCGGAGGAGCGGTCGTGGGTGCGCAGTTGTGATCTTCATGCCCCCAGACTGATACGCTCTTTCTTCTCGCAGTTCCCCGATAAACCCGGTGGTAGGGGTTCTTTGACCCCTCGTCAGAGGGGGGGTACTGTTAGGGTCTCCTGCCCTGTGCTGCCACGTCGTCATGGCAACCGGGAGACAAGTGCTAGCGGAGTAACCTGAGCGCAGCTGATACTCCGGTTCGGGTCTTTTGCTGTGCAGTGGTTACAGGCTCTGTGCACGGCAGGGGATCCGGTGCTGGTTTTTGTGCTCACAGTCTGTGAGGTCTGAGTGGGGCGTGGACAGCACCTGCTATATAAGGCCTCTTCTCAGGTTAAGCAGATGCTGCTGAATCTTTGTTGGTTAGTTAGTTCCTGAAAGTTAGCCAGTACTGTGTAGCTTTGTATTTGTTGTTGCTTACTGCAAATAGGCCTTGGGATTTGGTACTACACTCTGCCAATCCAGGCCTAGCAGTAAGACTGGAGTCAGTCGTTTAACTTGCTGGGGTTCTTTTGCTACTCTGTGAACTTAGCAAGTTTGCGGCTGTATTCTCAGACTTGCCTGCCTAAATCCTGTCTCACTGTGCAAGGTGTTCAGGTGTCAGTTTAGTGGCAGTAAGCTGAACCTGTGCACTGCAAGTGAGGATTAGGATTGTGGAGACTCTCCTTGTGTCTATCATTCTATCTCTGACCAAGGAGTTTACTGCCACACCCGTTGGTAACCCTTTAGGGTTTTGCTGTTGCCCTTAGCAACAGCATTTCGGGTTCTCTACATATTAAAACACAACATCTTGCTTTTTCCATCTGAGCATTCCTAATACTAGGGAGACACCCAGTTTCTTAGCCTCTGGGCTTCTCTGTTCACTTTGTGTTTATTTTGTTACCCTATCACCTTCTGTGTACGTAATGTCATATTCCCCAGTCTGTCTGTGAGTTCATTTGTTTTGCATCCCTATCTGTTCAGACACCAGTACATTCCTGCAGGCACTGGTGTGCATAACAGTCAGTGACAAGTTCAAAAACTTTTGGGTTACAGCGGAAGGAGTCCACTGACAACTAAATCCCTTCCTCTTGTAACCAAGCTCCTGCAAACCACACCACCAACTCCCTCAGTGTCAATTTCCTCCTTACCCAGGAAAGCCGATAGTCCTGCAGGCCATGTCACTGTCAAGTCTGACGAGTCCTCTCCTGCCTGGGATTCCTCCGATGCATCCTTGAGTGTAACGCCTACTGCTGCTGTTGTTGCTGCTGGGAGTCGATCGTCATCCCAGAGGGGAAGTCGGAAGACCACTTGTACTACTTCCAGTAAGCAATTGACTGTCCAACAGTCCTTTGCGAGGAAGATGAAATATCACAGCAGTCATCCTGCTGCAAAGCAGATAACTCAGGCCTTGGCAGCCTGGGCGGTGAGAAACGTGGTTCCGGTATCCACCGTTAATTCAGAGGCAACTAGAGACTTGATTGAGGTACTGTGTCCCCGGTACCAAATACCATCTAGGTTCCATTTCTCTAGGCAGGCGATACCGAAAATGTACACAGACCTCAGAAAAAGAGTCACCAGTGTCCTAAAAAATGCAGTTGTACCCAATGTCCACTTAACCACGGACATGTGGACAAGTGGAGCAGGGCAGACTCAGGACTATATGACTGTGACAGCCCACTGGGTAGATGTATTGCCTCCCGCAGCAAGAATAGCAGCGGCAGCACCAGTAGCAGCATCTCGCAAACGCCAACTCGTTTCTAGGCAGGCTACGCATTGTATCACTGCTTTCCAGAAGCTGACAACCTCTTACGGAAACTGAGGAAGATCATCGCAGAATGGCTTACCCCAATTGAACTCTCCTGGGGATTTGTGACATCGGACAACGCCAGCAATATTGTGCGTGCATTACATCTGGGCAAATTCCAGCACGTCCCATGTTTTGCACATACATTGAATTTGGTGGTGCAGAATTATTTAAAAAACGACAGGGGCGTGCAAGAGATGATGTCGGTGGCCCGAAGAATTGCGGGCCACTTTCGGCATTCAGCCACCGCGTGCCGAAGACTGGAGCACCACCAAACATTCCTGAACCTGCCCTGCCATCATCTGAAGCAAGAGGTGGTAACGAGGTGGAATTCAACCCTCTATATGCTTCAGAGGATGGAGGAGCAGCAAAAGGCCATTCAAGCCTATACATCTGCCCACGATATAGGCAAGGGAGGGGGAATGCACCTGACTCAAGCGCAGTGGAGAATGATTTAAACGTTGTGCAAGGTTCTGCAACCCTTTGAACTTGCCACACGTAAAGTCAGTTCAGACACTGCCAGCCTGAGTCAGGTCATTCCCCTCATCAGGCTTTTGCAGAAGAAGCTGGAGACATTGAAGGAGGAGCTAAAACAGAGCAATTCCACTAGGCATATGGGACTTGTGGATGGAGCCCTTAATTCGCTTAACCAGGATTCACGGGTGGTCAATCTGTTGAAATCAGAGCACTACATTTTGGCCACCGTGCTCGATCCTAGATTTGAAACCTACGTTGTATCTCTCTTTCCGGCAGACACAAGTCTGCAGAGGTGCAAAGACCTGCTGGTGAGAAAATTGTCAAGTCAAGCGGAACGTGACCCGTCAACATCTCCTCCTTCACATTCTCCCGCAACTGGGGGTGAGAGGAAAAGGCTAAGAATTCCGAGCCCACCCACTGGCGGTGATGCAGGGCAGTCTGGAGCGAGTGCTGACATCTGGTCCGGACTGAAGGACCTGCCAACGATTACTGACATGTCGTCTACTGTCACTGCATATGATTCTCTCACCATTAAAAGAATGGTGGAGGATTATATGAGTGACCGCATCCAAGTAGGCACGTCAGACAGTCCGTACGTATACTGGCAGGATAAAGAGGCAATTTGGACGCCCTTGCACAAACAGGCTTTATTCTACCTAAGTTGCCCTCCCTCCAGTGTGTACTCCGAAAGAGTGTTTAGTGCAGCAGCTCACCTTGTCAGCAATCGGCGTACGAGGTTACTTCCAGAAAATGTGGAGAAGATGATGTTCATCAAAATGAATTATAATCAATTCCTCCGTGGAGACATTCACCAGCAGCAATTGCCTCCAGAAAGTACACAGGGACCTGAGATGGTGGATTCCAGTGGGGACGAATTAATAATCTGTGAGGAGGGGGATGTACACAGTGAAAGGGGTGAGGAATCGGAGGATGATGATGAGGTGGACATCTTGCCTCTGTAGAGCCAGTTTGTGCAAGGTGAGATTGATTGCTTCTTTTTTCGGTGGGGACCCAAACCAACCAGTCATTTCAGTCACAGTCGTGTGGCAGACCCTGTCGCTGAAATGATGGGTTCGTTATAGTGTGCATGTCCTGTTTATACAACATAAGGGTAGGTGGGAGGGCCCAAGGACAATTCCATCTTGCACCTCTTTTTTCTTTCATTTTTCTTTGCATCATATGCTGTTTGGGGACAATTTTTTTGAAGTGCCATCCTGCCTGACACTGCAGTGCCACTCCTAGATGGGCCAGGTGTTTGTGTCGGCCACTTGGGTCGCTTAGCTTAGTCAAACAGCGACCTTGGTGCGCCTCTTTTTTTCTTTGCATCATGTGCTGTTTGGGGACAATTTTTTTGAAGTGCCATCCTGCCTGACACTGCAGTGCCACTCCTAGATGGGCCAGGTGTTTGTGTCGGCCACTTGGGTCGCTTAGCTTAGTCACACAGCGACCTTGGTGCGCCTCTTTTTTTCTTTACATCATGTGCTGTTTGGGGACAATTTTTTTGAAGTGCCATCCTGCCTGACACTGCAGTGCCACTCCTAGATGGGCCAGGTGTTTGTGTCGGCCACTTGGGTCGCTTAGCTTAGCCATCCAGCGACCTTGGTGCACCTCTTTTTTTCTTTGCATGATGTGCTGTTTGGGGACAATTTTTTTGAAGTGCCATCCTGCCTGACACTGCAGTGCCACTCCTAGAAGGGCCAGGTGTTTGTGTCGGCCACTTGGGTCGCTTAGCTTAGTCACACAGCGACCTTGGTGCGCCTCTTTTTTTCTTTGCATCATGTGCTGTTTGGGGACAATTTTTTTGAAGTGCCATCCTGCCTGACACTGCAGTGCCACTCCTAGATGGGCCAGGTGTTTGTGTCGGCCACTTGTGTCGCTTAGCTTAGTCACACAGCGACCTTGGTGTGCCTCTTTTTTTATTTGCATCATGTGCTGTTTGGGGACAATTTTTTTGAAGTGCCATCCTGCCCGACACTGCAGTGCCACTCCTAGATGGGCCAGGTGTTTGTGTCGGCCACTTGGGTCGCTTAGCTTAGTCACACAGCGACCTTGGTGCGCCTCTTTTTTTCTGTGCATCATGTGCTGTTTGGGGACAATGTTTTTGAAGTGCCATCCTGCCTGACACTGCAGTGCCACTCCTAGAAGGGCCAGGTGTTTGTGTCGGCCACTTGGGTCGCTTAGCTTAGTCACACAGCGACCTTGGTGCGCCTCTTTTTTTCTTTGCATCATGTGCTGTTTGGGGACAATTTTTTTGAAGTGCCATCCTGCCTGACACTGCAGTGCCACTCCTAGATGGGCCAGGTGTTTGTGTCGGCCACTTGTGTCGCTTAGCTTAGTCACACAGCGACCTTGGTGTGCCTCTTTTTTTATTTGCATCATGTGCTGTTTGGGGACAATTTTTTTGAAGTGCCATCCTGCCCGACACTGCAGTGCCACTCCTAGATGGGCCAGGTGTTTGTGTCGGCCACTTGGGTCGCTTAGCTTAGTCACACAGCGACCTTGGTGCGCCTCTTTTTTTCTTTACATCATGTGCTGTTTGGGGACAATTTTTTTGAAGTGCCATCCTGCCTGACACTGCAGTGCCACTCCTAGATGGGCCAGGTGTTTGTGTCGGCCACTTGGGTCGCTTAGCTTAGCCATCCAGCGACCTTGGTGCACCTCTTTTTTTCTTTGCATGATGTGCTGTTTGGGGACAATTTTTTTGAAGTGCCATCCTGGCTGACACTGCAGTGCCACTCCTAGAAGGGCCAGGTGTTTGTGTCGGCCACTTGGGTCGCTTAGCTTAGTCACACAGCGACCTTGGTGCGCCTCTTTTTTTCTTTGCATCATGTGCTATTTGGGGACAATTTTTTTGAAGTGCCGTCCTGCCTGACACTGCAGTGCCACTCCTAGATGGGCCAGGTGTTTGTGTTGGCCACTTGGGTCGCTTAGCTTAGCCATCCAGCGACCTTGGTGCGCCTCTTTTTTTCTTTGCATCATGTGCTGTTTGGGGACAATTTTTTTGAAGTGCCATCCTGCCTGACACTGTAGTGCCACTCCTAGATGGGCCAGGTGCTTGTGTCGGCCACTTGGGTCGCTTAGCTTAGTCACACAGCGACCTTGGTGCGCCTCTTTTTTTCTTTGCATCATGTGCTGTTTGGGGACAATTTTTTTGAAGTGCCATCCTGCCTGACACTGCAGTGCCACTCCTAGATGGGCCAGGTGTTTGTGTCGGCCACTTGGATCGCTTAGCTTAGCCATCCAGCGACCTTGGTGCAAATTTTAGGACTAAAAATAATATCGTGAGGTGTGAGGTGTTCAGAATAGACTGAAAATGAGTGGAAATTATGGTTATTGAGGTTAATAATACTATGGGATCAAAATGACCCCCAAATTCTATGATTTAAGCTGTTTTTGAGGGTTTTTTGTAAAAAAAAAAAACGAATCCAAAACACACCCGAATCCAACAAAAAATTTTCAGGGAGGTTTTGCCAAAACGTGTCCGAATCCAAAACACGGCCGCGGAACCGAATCCAAAACCAAAACACAAAACCCGAAAAATGTCCGGTGCACATCACTACTAATAACACAACACAATTCACGTGGATGTGATTCGTCAGCATTTTGCGATGCGTCCATCATTAGCCGGTCGATCACAGCCGCGTTTGTAATGTACAGTGCATCATTAATAACGTGATATCGCGTGAGAGCCCCCATCTATGATTGCCAAATTGATTTCTCACAAATATTTAAAATGCCCGCTCTAATATATATTGTAAATGCCTGCACATCTTATTACCAAATCCCATAAATGTGAGCTGTACATCGCACAACACTGCATCCCATATGAGAAAACAATACACCCACACATTATCTGAGATCCAAATCTCATTGATGTACTGTATGTATTTGTTGTTAAAAGGATATGGATTCAATATATATTACAAAGTACAGTATACCTATAGTTTCATGAATACAACTCACACAGTAAAAACAGTTAGAACATAGTTAAAACACAGTTACATATAGTTACAGTTAAATGCCAGCGATACAATTACCAGGTCTTTCTCATATAAGTTTGTCCCTCCATATGACTCTCTCTTTCCTCTGTAAAATCATGCAAGACCTCCATCTCTGTCTGAGTCCAAAAAGCAAGTGGGCTCCAGTGTAATCAATATGTTATCTAGTTTCTGGGGGAGGGGACTCATGAGTCACCAGTTTCTTTGCATATGCTGATCAGGTTCAGCCCTGTTCACTGTATCATTCATTGTTCTAACAAAGTGATTTTAGCTGTTATACATTCAATCATAACTATCCGCTGCAATGTCCTACAACTTAATAACAAGTATCAAATTAATCTACACACCAATCTGCTTGTTTTAAAAGTAAACATGACAGGTGTATCTGGTTCCGTTCAAATAATACACATTCATGACATTAATTCATTAGGTGATTTTAAATCACCATGATGTCTGGCGCTTGATATTATTATAATTATGTACTGTGTGAAATAAGTGTCGAATCCATTTCTGTGGCATGTCCGTGTAAATGCGTGTGTTACCATATATTGCTGTGCTCGCTGCGCATATTTGCAAGTATAGCGACTTAAATGTGTGTGGTTTGTATGTTCTCTTTATGTAATATTTTTTGACTTTGACAAGGCTTTGCCATGTGTGTGTGGTTTAGGGGTACGCTCTCCTGTGTTGCATATAATTATAACTCCATATAGAAAGGTTATTATCCAAATAAATTTTACAGGCTTTGCCTTGTATTGTGCAGGGGTATGTTCTCCTGTGCTGCATATTATTATAATAACTCCAAACAAATGGGTTATTATCCAAATAATTTCTACAGACTTTGCCCAGTGTGGTTTAGGGGTACGCTCTCCTGTGCTGCATATTATTATAATAACTCCAAATGAAAGTTATTATCCAAATCATTTTTACAGGGTTTGCCATGTCTGGTGTAGGGGTACGCTCCCCTGTGCTGCATACTGTGTTATATAACTCCAGAAATAGGAGAACAAAAATTTGGAGAATTAAATAGGGAAAGATCAAGAACCACTTCCTCATAGTGCTGAAGCTGCTGCCACTAGTCATGATATAGATGATGAAATGCCATCAATGTCGTCTGCCAAGGCCAATGCCCAATGTCATAGTAGAGGGCATGTAAAATAGAAAAAGCCAAAGTTCAGTAAAATGACCCAAAAAAATAAATTTTAATTGTCTTATGAGAAACGTAAACTTGCCAATATGCCATTTATGACACGGAGTAGCAAGGAACGGCTAAGTCCCTGGCCTATGTTCATGACTAGTGGTTCAGCTTCACATGACGACGGAAGCCCTCATCCTCCCGCAAGAAAAATTAAAAGAGTTAAGCTGGCAAAAGCACTGCAAAGAACTGTTCATTCTAAGATGCAGTGCCGTAACTAGGCATTTTAGCGCTGTGTGCAAGAAACGACAATGGCGGCCCCCCCCCCCCATGTAAGACAGGGGCAGAGCGCGCCGTAGGCGCGCTAAAAATTTCTAGGGGCATGGCTTCACGGGGAAGGGGCGTGGCCACAAAATAATAGCAATTCATACTACGGTGCACAGTAGTCTACATTATTCAAATTATGCTGCACAGTAGCGCCACTACATCAGGTAGAGCCCCTTTTATACATTACAGCAGACAGTGTCCCCCTTTTTACATATTGCGGCAGCCAGTCCCCCTTTTTACACATTGCGGCAGATAGACCCTTTTTACACATTGCGGCAGCCAGTCCCCCTTTTTACACATTACAGCAGCCAGTCTCCCTTTTAACACATTGCGGCAGCCGGTCCTTCTTTTTACACATTGCGGCAGACAGCGTCCCTTTTTTACAATTACAGCAGACAGCGTCCCCGTTTTTACACATTACGGCAGACGGTGTCCCCCTTTATACACATTGCGGCAGCCAGTCCCCCTTTTTACACATTGCGGCAGCCAGTCCCATTTTACACATTGCGGCAGCCAGGACCCCATTTTACACATTGCGGCAGCCAGTCCCCATTTTTTACACATTGCGGCAGCCAGTCCCATTTTACACATTGCGGCAGCCAGTCCCATTTTTTACACATTGCGGCAGCCATCCCCATTTTTTACACATTGCGGCAGCCAGTCCCATTTTTTACACATTGCGGCAGCCATCCCCATTTTTTACACATTGCGGCAGCCAGTCCCATTTTTTACACATTGCGGCAGCCAGTCCCATTTTTTACACATTGCGGCAGCCAGTCCCCCTTTTTACACATTGCGGCAGCCAGTCCCATTTTACACATTGCGGCAGCCAGGACCCCATTTTACACATTGCGGCAGCCAGTCCCCATTTTTTACACATTGCGGCAGCCAGTCCCATTTTACACATTGCGGCAGCCAGTCCCATTTTTTACACATTGCGGCAGCCATCCCCATTTTTTACACATTGCGGCAGCCAGTTCCATTTTTTACACATTGCGGCAGCCAGTCCCATTTTTTACACATTGCGGCAGCCAGTCCTATTTTTTACACATTGCGGCAGCCATCCCCATATTTTACACATTGCGGCAGCCAGTCCCATTTTTGACACATTGCGGCAGGCGGTGTCCGAGAGAGAGACAGAGAGAGAGAGAGACAGAGAGAGAGAGAGAGAGAGAGAGAGAGGGGGGGGGGAATATACTTACCTTATCCCCGCTGACAGGCTCCTCGTACTGCTCCCTCGGTGGCGGCAGTGAGATGAGAAGGAGGAGGAGGGAGGGGGAGCAGGGAGCCGCAGCAGCGCTATGTTATTGGTAGTAAGCGCCGCTGCAGCATCCCCCTCTCCTTCTGTATTGGCTGCCGGGCAGCCAATACGGAAGGAGAGGGGGATGCTGCAGCGGCGCTTACTACCAATAACATAGCGCTGCTGCGGCTCCCTGCTCCCCCTCCCTCCTCCTCCTTGTCCGCTGCCTCCGGCGCTGGTCTCTCTCCTCCAGCGCGGCACACGGCGCACACAGAGGCGGCATGTAATGAGTCAATTTGACTCATTACATGCCGCTGGCCGTGCGCCCCCAGGGCAACTGCGCTGTGTGCCAAGCCCCCTTGGCACACACGTAGTTACGGCTCTGCTAAGATGGTATCACAAATCCTCAAGGAGAGTCCAAGTGTGTCGGCGGTTGTGATGCCTGATCTTCCCAACACTGGACAGGAAGAGGTGGCTCCTACCACCATTTGCACACCCTCTGCAAGTGCTGGAAGGAGCACCCACAGTCCAGTTTCTGATATTCAAATTGAAGATGTCACTGTTGAAGTATACCAGGATGAGGATATGAATGTTGTTGGCGCTGAGGAGGAAGTTGACGAGGAGGATTCTGATGGTGATGTGGTTTGCTTAAATCAGGCACCGGGGGAGACGGTTGTTGTCCGTGGGATGAATAAGCCCATTGTCTTGCCTGGGCAAAATACCAAAAAAGCCACCTCTTCGGTGTGGAATTATTTCTCCAAAAATCCGGACAACAGGTGTCAAGCCATCTGTTGCCTTTGTAAATCCATAATAAGTAGGGGTAAGGACGTTAACCACCTTGGAACATCCTCCCTTATATGTCACCTGCAGCGCATTCATCATAAGTCATTGTCAAGTTCAGAAACTTTGGGTAATAGCGTAAGCAGTCCACTGACACCTAAGTTATGTGGTTTTGTTTGTTTGAATATTATCTCTCTGTGAGGATGAGGATGTAAACACTGAAGGCGGGGGGGGGGGGGGGAGGAATCTGAGGATGAGGACGGCATCTTGCCACTGTAGAGCCAGTTTGTGCAAGGAGAGATTAATTAGTTATTTTTTGGTGGGGGCCCAAACAAACCAATTACTTCAGCCACAGTCGTGTCGCTGAAATAATTGGTTTGTTAAAGTGTGTATGTCCTGTTTATACAACATAATGGTGGGTGGGAAGGCCCAAGGACAATTCCATCTCTTTTTCTTCTTTGCATTATGTGCTCTTTGAGGCCTAGTTGTTAAAACCGCCATCCTGTCTGACACTGCAGTGCCACTCCTAGATGGGCTAGGTGTTTGTGCTGCCCACTAGTGTCGCTTAGCTTAGTCATCCAGCTACCTCGTTGCATCTCTTTTTTTTCTTTACATTATGTGCTCCTTGGGGCCTAGTTTTTTTAAAAGTGCCATCCTGTCTGACAATGCAGTGCCACTCCTAGATGTGCCAGGTGTTTGTGCTGCCCACTTGTGTTGCTTAGCTTAGTCATCCAGCTACCTCGTTGCACCTCTTTTTTTCTTTGCACTATGTGCTCTTTAGGGCCTAGTTTTTAAAACTGCCATCCTGTCTGACACTGCAGTGCCACTCCTAGATGGGCCAGGTGTTTGTGCTGCCCACTTGTGTCGCTTAGCTTAGTCATCCAGCTACCTCGTTGCACCTCTTTTTTTCCCTTTACATTATTCTTTGGGGCCTAGTTTTTAAAATTGGGCACATGGAGGGAGCAGGCTGCAGGGGGTGGACGACGAGGAGCCATTGGAGCTGTGGAGCAGAGCAATTTGGGCACATGGAGGGAGCAGGCTGCAGGGGGTGGACGACGAGGAGCCCTTGGAGAGCGGGCTGCAACTGGAGGGGTCAGGGAGCACATGTAGAGCAGCCTGGAGTGGGGGCAGGGAGCAGGCTGAAGGGGGGGCACGGAGCACATGGGAGCAGGCTGCAGGGGGAGGGGGCACTGAGCACATGTGGAGTAGGCTGCACTTAGCACTTGGAGAGCAGGCTGCGGGGGGGGGGGGGGGGGGCAGGGAGCAGGCTGCAGGGGGGGCAGGGAGCAGGTGGGAGGGGGGCATGGAGCACCTGGGGGGCAGGGGAGGGGGGCATGGAGCACTAGGGGAGCAGGAGAGGAGGGCACGGAGCACTTGGGGAGCAGGGGAGGGGGCACAGAGCACTTGGGGAACAGGCTGCAGGGGGGGCATGGAGCACCTGCGGAGCAGGGTAGGGGGGCATGGAGCACTTGGGGACCAGGCTGCAGGGGGGCATGGAGCACTTGGGAAGCAGGCGGGAGGGGGGCACTGCGCACTTGGGGAGCCGGAGAGGGCGGCAAGGAGTACTAGAGGACAAGGCTGCAGGGGGGCACGGAGCACTTGGGGAGCAGGGGAGGGAGGCACAGAGCACTTGGGGAGCAGCCTGCAGGGGGGCACGGAGCACTCCGAGAACGGGCTGTAGGGGGGGGGGCATGGAGAACCTGGGGGGCACAGAGCACTTAGGGACCAGGCTGCAGGGGGGCATGGAGCACTTGGGGAGCAGGGGAGGTGGGCATGGAGCACTAGGGGAGCAGGGGAGGGGGGCACGGAGCACTAGAGGAGCAGGTGGGAGGGGGGCATAAAGCACTTGGGGAGCAGGGGAGGTGGGCACGGAGCACTAGGGGACCAGGCTGCAGGGGGAGGGGGCACGTAGCACATGTGGAGTAGGCTGCAGGGGGTGCACGGAGCACTTGGAGAGCAGGCTGCGGGGGGGGGGGCAGGGAGCAGGCTGCAGGGGGGGCAGAGAGCAGGCTGTAGGGGGGGCACACAGCACATGGGGAGCAGGCTGCAGTGTGGCACGGAGCACTTGGGGAGCAGGGGAGGGGGGCATGAAGCACTAGGGGAGCAGGTGGGAGGGGGGCATGGAGCACCTGGGGGACAGGGGAGGGGGGCATGGAGCACTAGGGGAGCAGGAGAGGAGGGCACGGAGCACTTGGGAAGCAGGGCAGGGGGCACAGAGCACTTGGGAAGCAGGCTGCAGGGGGGGCACGGAGCACCTGCGGAGCAGTGTAGGGGGGCTTGGAACACTTGGGAACCAGGTTGCAGGGAGGCATGGAGCACTTGGGAAGGAGGCGGGAGGGGGGCACGGAGCACTTGGGGAGCCAGGGAGGGAGGCACAGAACACTTGGGGAGCAGGGGAGGGGGGCACGGAGCACTAGAGGACAAGGCTGCAGGGGGGCACGGAGCACTTGGGGAGCAGGGAAGGGGGGCACAGAGCAATTGGGGAGCAGGCTACAGGGGGCCACGGAGCACTTCAGGAACAGGCTGCAGGGGGGGGCATGGAGAACCTGGGGAGCAGGGGAGGGGGGCACAGAGCACTTAGGGACCAGGCTGCAGGGGGGGCATGGAGCACTAGGGGAGCAGGGATGGGGGGCACGGAGCACTAGAGGAGCAGGTGGGAGGGGGGCACGGAGCACTAGAGGAGCAGGTGGGAGGGGGGCACGGAGCACTAGAGGAGCAGGTAGGAGGGGGGCACGGAGCACTTGGGGAGCAGGGGAGGTGGGCACGGAGCACTAGGGGACCAGGCTGCAGGGGGGGCACGGAGCACTTGGGGAGCAGGGGAGGGGGGCACAGAGCACTTGGGGAGCTGGCTGCAGGGGGGCATGGAGCACGTGGGGAGCAGGGGATGGGGGCACGGAGCACTAGGGGAGCAGGCGAGGGGGGCATGGAGCACTAGGGGAGCAGGTTGCAGGAAGGGCACGGAGCACTTGGGGAGCATGGGAGGGGGGCATGGAGCACTATGGGACCAGGCAGCAGGGGGGCACAGAGCACTTGGGGAGCAGGGGAGTGGGACATGGAGCACTAGGGACCAGGCTGCAGGGGGGCATGGAACACTAGGGGAGCAGGGGAGGGGGGCACGGAGCACTAGTGGACCAGGCTTCAGGGGGGCACTGAGCACTTGGGGAACAGGGGAGGGGGCACGGAGCACTAGGGGACCAGGCTGCAGGGGGGCACGGAGCACTTGGGGAGCAGGCTGCAGGGGGGGCACAGAGCACTATGGGAGCAGGAGAGAAGGGCATGGAGCACTTGGGGAGCAGTGGAGGGGGGCACGGAGTACTTGGGTAGCAGGGGAGGTGGGCATGGAGCACTTGGGTACCAGGGGAGGGGGCACTGAGCACTTGGGGAGCAGGCTGCAGGGTGGCACAGAGCACTTGGGGAGCAGGCTGCAGGGGGGCACAGAGCACTTGGGGAGCAGGCTGCAGGGGGACACGGAGCACTTGAGGAGCAGGGGGAGTGGGGCACGGAGCACTAGGGGAGCAGGCAGCATGGGGGCCATGGAGCACATGGGGAGCAGGGAAGGGGGACATGGAGCACTTGGGGAGCAGGGGAGCGGGCACTGAGCACTTGTGGAGCAGACTGGGGGGGTACTGAGCACTTGGGGAGCAGGCTGCAGGGTGGCACAGAGCACTTGGGGAGCAGGGGGAGTGGGGCACGGAGCACTAGGGGTGCAGGCTGCAGGGGGGCACGGAGCACTTGGGGAGCAGGGTTGGGGGACACAGAGCACTTGAGAGCAGGGGTCTGGAGCACCTGGGAAGCAGGGGAAGGGGGCACAGAGCACTTAGGGACCAGGCTGCAGGGGGGCATAGAGCACTTGGGGAGCAGGGGAGGGGTGCATAGAGCACTAGGGGAGCAGGGGAGGGGGGCTCGGAGCACTAGAGGAGCAGGTGGGAGGGGGGCATGGAGCACTAGGGGAGCAGGCGGAAGGGGGGCATGGAGCACTTGGGGATCAGGGGAGGGGGGCCCAGAGCACTTGGGGAGCAGGCTGCAGGGGGGCATGGAGCATGTGGGGAGCAGGGGATGGGGCACGGAGCACTAGGGGACTAGGCTGCAGGGGGGCACGGAGCACTTGGGGAGCAGGGTAGGGGGGAATGGAGTACTAGGGGAGCAGGTTGCAGGAAGGGCACGGATCACTTGGGGAGCAAGGGAGGGGGGCATGGAGCACTAGGGGACCAGGCAGCAGGGGGGCACAGAGCACTTGGGGAGCAGGGGAGGGGGACATGGAGCACTAGGGGACCAGGAGGGAGGGGGGCACAGAGCACTTGGGAACCAGGCTGCAGGGGGGTATGGAGCACTTAGGGAGCAGGGGAGGGAGGCACGGAGCACTAGTGGACCAGGCTGCAGGGGGGCACTGAGCACTTGGGGAACAGGGGAGGGGGGAACAGAGCACTTGGGGAGCAGGCAGCAGGGAGGGCACAGAGCACTATGGGAGCAGGGGAGGAGGGCACGGAGCACTTGGGGAGCAGGGGATGGGGGCACAGAGCACTTGGGGAGCTGGCTGCAGGGGGGCATGGAGCACGTGGGGATCAGGGGATGGGGGCACGGAGTACTAGGGGACCAGGCTGCAGGGGGGCACAGACCACTTGGGGAGCAGGCAAGGGGGGCACAGAGCACTAGGGGAGCAGGTTGCAGGAAGGGCACGGAGCACTTGAGGAGCATGGGAGGGGGGCATAGAGCACTATGGGACCAGGCAGCAGGGGGGCACAGAGCACTTGGGGAGCAGGGTAGTGGGACATAGAGCACTAGGGACCAGGAGGGAGGGGGGGCATAAAGCACTTGGGGAGCAGGGGAGGGGGGCACGGAGCACTAGTGGACCAGGCTGCATGGGGGCACTGAGCACTAGTGGACCAGGCTGCAGGGGGGCACTGAGCACTTGGGGAACAGGGGAGGGGGCACGGAGCACTAGGGGACCAGGCTGCAGGGAAGCACAGAGCACTTGGGGAGCAGGCTGCAGGGGGGGCACAGAGCACTGTGGGAGCAGGGGAGGAGGGCATGGAGCACTTGGGGAGCAGTGGAGGGGGGCACGGAGTACTTGGGTAGCAGGGGAGGGGGGCATGGAGCACTTGGGTACCAGGGGAGGGGGCACTGAGCACATGGGGAGCAGGCTGCAGGGGGGCACAGAGCACTTGGGGAGCAGGCTGCAGGGGGACACGGAGCACTTGAGGAGCAGGGGGAGTGGGGCACGGAGCACTAGGGGAGCAGGCAGCATGGGGGCCATGGAGCACATGGGGAGCAGTGAAGGGGGACATGGAGCACTTGGGGAGCAGGGGAGCGGGCACTGAGCACTTGTGGAGCAGACTGGGGGGGTACTGAGCACTTGGGGAGCAGGCTGCAGGGTGGCACAGAGCACTTGGGGAGCAGGGGGAGTGGGGCACGGAGCACTAGGGGTGCAGGCTGCAGGGGGGCACGGAGCACTTGGGGAGCAGGGTTGGGGGACACAGAGCACTTGAGAGCAGGGGAGGGGGCACTGAGCACTTGGGGAGCAGGCTGCAGGGGGTCTGGAGCACCTGGGAAGCAGGGGAAGGGGGCACAGAGCACTTAGGGACCAGGCTGCAGGGGGGCATAGAGCACTTGGGGAGCAGGGGAGGGGTGCATAGAGCACTAGGGGAGCAGGGGAGGGGTGCTCGGAGCACTAGAGGAGCAGGTGGGAGGGGGGCATGGAGCACTAGGGGAGCAGGCGGAAGGGGGGCATGGAGCACTTGGGGATCAGGGGAGGGGGGCCCAGAGCACTTGGGGAGCAGGCTGCAGGGGGGCATGGAGCATGTGGGGAGCAGGGGATGGGGGCACGGAGCACTAGGGGACTAGGCTGCAGGGGGGCACGGAGCACTTGGGGAGCAGGGTAGGGGGTATGGAGTACTAGGGGAGCAGGTTGCAGGAAGGGCACGGAGCACTTGGGGAGCAAGGGAGGGGGGCATGGAGCACTAGGGGACCAGGCAGCAGGGGGGCACAGAGCACTTGGGGAGCAGGGGAGTGGGACATGGAGCACTAGGGGACCAGGAGGGAGGGGGGCGCAGAGCACTTGGGAACCAGGCTGCAGGGGGGTATGGAGCACTTAGGGAGAAGGGGAGGGAGGCACGGAGCACTAGTGGACCAGGCTGCAGGGGGGCACTGAGCACTTGGGGAACAGGGGAGGGGGGCAAGGAGCACTAGGGGACCAGGCTGCAGGGGGGCACAGAGCACTTGGGGAGCAGGCAGCAGGGAGGGCACAGAGCACTATGGGAGCAGGGGAGGAGGGCACGGAGCACTTGGGGAGCAGGGGAGGGGGGCACAGAGCACTTGGGGAGCTGGCTGCAGGGGGGCATGGAGCACGTGGGGATCAGGGGATGGGGGCACGGAGCACTAGGGGACCAGGCTGCAGGGGGGCACAGAGCACTTGGGGAGCAGGCAAGGGGGGCACGGAGCACTAGGGGAGCAGGTTGCAGGAAGGGCACGGAGCACTTGAGGAGCATGGGAGGGGGGCATGGAGCACTATGGGACCAGGCAGCAGGGGGGCACAGAGCACTTGGGGAGCAGGGGAGTGGGACATGGAGCACTAGGGACCAGGAGGAAGGGGGGGCATAAAGCACTTGGGGACCAGGCTGCAGGGGGGCATGGAGCACATGGGGAGCAGGGAAGGGGGACATGGAGCACTTGGGAAGCAGGGGAGCGGGCACTGAGCACTTGTGGAGCAGACTGGGGGGGTACTGAGCACTTGGGGAGCAGGCTGCAGGGTGGCACAGAGCACTTGGGGAGCAGGGGGAGTGGGGCACGGAGCACTAGGGGTGCAGGCTGCAGGGGGGCACGGAGCAACTTGGGGAGCAGGGTTGGGGGACACAGAGCACTTGAGAGCAGGGGAGGGGGCACTGAGCACTTGGGGAGCAGGCTGCAGGGGGTCTGGAGCACCTGGGAAGCAGGGGAAGGGGGCACAGAGCACTTAGGGACCAGGCTGCAGGGGGGCATAGAGCACTTGGGGAGCAGGGGAGGGGTGCATAGAGCACTAGGGGAGCAGGGGAGGGGGGCTCGGAGCACTAGAGGAGCAGGTGGGAGGGGGGCATGGAGCACTAGGGGAGCAGACGGAAGGGGGGCATGGAGCACTTGGGGATCAGGGGAGGGGGCCCAGAGCACTTGGGGAGCAGGCTGCAGGGGGGCATGGAGCATGTGGGCAGCAGGGGATGGGGGCACAGAGCACTAGGGGACTAGGCTGCAGAGGGGCACGGAGCACTTGGGGAGCAGGGTAGGGGGGTATGGAGCACTAGGGGAGCAGGTTGCAGGAAGGGCACGGAGCACTTGGGGAGCAAGGGAGGGGGACATGGAGCACTAGGGGACCAGGAGGGAGGGGGGCACAGAGCACTTGGGAACCAGGCTGCAGGGGGGTATGGAGCACTTAGGGAGAAGGGGAGGGAGGCACGGAGCACTAGTGGACCAGGCTGCAGGGGGGCACTGAGCACTTGGGGAACAGGGGAGGGGGGCAAGGAGCACTAGGGGACCAGGCTGCAGGGGGGCACAGAGCACTTGGGGAGCAGGCAGCAGGGAGGGCACAGAGCACTATGGGAGCAGGGGAGGAGGGCACGGAGCACTTGGGGAGCAGGGGAGGGGGGCACAGAGCACTTGGGGAGCTGGCTGCAGGGGGGCATGGAGCACGTGGGGATCAGGGGATGGGGGCACGGAGCACTAGGGGACCAGGCTGCAGGGGGGCACAGAGCACTTGGGGAGCAGGCAAGGGGGGCACGGAGCACTAGGGGAGCAGGTTGCAGGAAGGGCACGGAGCACTTGAGGAGCATGGGAGGGGGGCATGGAGCACTATGGGACCAGGCAGCAGGGGGGCACAGAGCACTTGGGGAGCAGGGGAGTGGGACATGGAGCACTAGGGACCAGGAGGGAGGGGGGGCATAAAGCACTTGGGGACCAGGCTGCAGGGGGGCATGGAACACTTGGGGAGCAGGGGAGGGGGGCATGGAGCACTAGTGGACCAGGCTGCAGGGGGGCACTGAGCACTTGGGGAACAGGGGAGGGGGCACGGAGCACTAGGGACCAGGCTGCAGGGAAGCACAGAGCACTTGGGGAGCAGGCTGCAGGGGGGGCACAGAGCACTGTGGGCGCAGGGGAGGAGGGCATGGAGCACTTGGGGAACAGTGGAGGGGGGCACGGAGTACTTGGGTAGCAGGGGAGGGGGGCATGGAGCACTTGGGTACCAGGGGAGGGGGCACTGAGCACTTGGGGAGCTGGCTGCAGGGGAGCACAGAGCACTTGGGGAGCAGGCTGCAGGGGGACACGGAGCACTTGAGGAGCAGTGGGAGTGGGGCACGGAGCACTAGGGGAGCAGGCAGCAGGGGGGCCATGCAGCACATGGGGAGCAGGGAAGGGGGACATGGAGCACTTGGGGAGCAGGGGAGCGGGCACTGAACACTTGGGGAGCAGACTGGGGGGGTACTGAGTAGAGATGTGCGGCTGGCACTTTTCGTGTTTTGTGTTTTGGTTTTGGTTCTAATTCCATTTTCGTGTTTTGGTTTTGGCTTGGTTTTGCCAAAACCACCCTTTCGTGTTTTGGTTTTGGTTTTGGTTCTGTATAATTTTTGGGAAAAAACATAAAAACAGCTAAAATCACAGAATTTGGGGGTAATTTTGCTCCTACGGTATTATTAACCTCAATAACATTCATTTCCACTCATTTCCAGTCTATTCTGAACACCTCACACCTCACAATATTGTTTTTAGGCCTAAAAGTTGCACCGAGGTGTCTGTATGACTAAGCTAAGCGACACAAGTGTGCGGCACAAACACCTGGCCCATCTAGGAGTGGCACTGCAGTTGCAGACAAGATGGCACTATTCAAAAACTAGTCCCCAAACAGCACATGATGCAAAGAAGAAAAAGCGGCGCAATGAGGTAGCTGTATGACTATTCTAAGCGACACAAGTGTGCGGCACAAACACCTGGCCCATCTAGGAGTGGCACTGCAGTTGCAGACAAGATGGCACTATTCAAAAACTAGTCCCCAAACAGCACATGATGCAAAGAAGAAAAAGCAACGCAATGAGGTAGCTGTATGACTATTCTAAGCGACACAAGTGTGCGGCACAAACACTTGGGCCATCTAGGAGTGGCACTGCAGTGGCAGACAGGATGGTAGATTTAAAAAATAGGCACCAAACAGCACATGATGCAAAGAAGAAAAAGAGGTGCAATGAGGTAGCTGGATGGCCAAGCTAAGCGACACAAGTGGCCGACACAAACACCTGGCCCATCTAGGAGTGGCACTGCAGTTACAGACAGAATGGCACTTAAAATAACTAGTCCCCAAACAGCACATGATGCAAAGAAGAAAAAGAGGTGCAAGATAGACTTGTCCTTGGGCCCTCCCACCCGCCCTTATATTGTATAAACAGGACATACACACTTTAACAAACCCATAATTTCAGCTACATTGTCTGCCATACAACTGTGGCTGAAATTACTGGTTTGTTTGGGACCCCACCAAAAAAGAAGCAATCAATCTCTCCTTGCACAAACTGGCTCTACAGATGCAAGATGTCCACCTCATCATCATCCTCCGATTCCTCACCCCTTTCACAGTGTAAATCCTCCTCACTGAGTTTTAATTTGTCCCCACTTGCAGGGGTTGTGCAAATGGTGGAAGGAGCCACCTCTTACCGTCCAGTGTAGGGAAGGTCAGGCATCGCAACCTCTGACACACTTGGACGCTCCTTGGGGATTTGTGATACCATCTCAGAGCACACAGTTCTTTTCTGTGCTCTTTCCAGCTTAACTATTTTCATTTTTCTAGCGGGAGGATGAGGGCTTCCATAGTCATGTGAAGTTGAACCACTAGCCATGAACATAGGCCAGGGCCTCAGCCGTTCCTTGCCACTCCGTGTGGTAAATGGCATATTGGCAAGTTTACGCTTCTCCTCCGACGATTTTAATTTTAATTTTTGAGTCATTTTTTTACTGATCTTTTGTGTTTTGGATTTTACATGCTCTGTACTATGACATTCGGCATCGGCCTTGGCAGACGATGTTGATGGCATTTCATCGTCTCGGCCATGACTAGTGGCAGCAGATTCAGCACGAGGTGGAAGTGGATCTTGATCTTTCCCTATTTTTTAAACCTCAACATTTTTGTTCTCCATATTTTAATGCGCACAACTAAAAGGCACCTCAGGTATACAATGGAGATGGATGGATAGTATACTTATGGATGACGAGTGACTGACGACACAGAGGTAGCTACAGCCGTGGACTACCGTACTGCGTCTGCTAGTATAGAGATGATAATTAATGATATAAAAAAAATATATATATAACTACTGTAGGTATATATAATATAATGACGGACCTGGTGGACACTGTCAGCAGACTGCTAAACTACTAGTATGAAGAAGATAGAAAAAAAAACCCCACCACAGGTAGGTATACAATTATGGACGAGCACTGACGACACAGAGGTAGCTACAGCCGTGGACTACCGTACTGCGTCTGCTAGTATAGAGATGATAATGATATAAAAAATATATATATATCACTACTGCAGGTATATATAATATAATGACGGACCTGCTGGACACTGTCAGCAGACTCCTAAACTACTAGTATGAAGAAGATAGAAAAAAAAACCCCACCACAGGTAGGTATACAATTATGGACGGGCACTGACGACACAGAGGTAGCTACAGCCGTGGACTACCGTACTGCGTCTGCTAGTATAGAGATGATAATGAGATAAAAAATATATATATATCACTACTGCAGGTATATATAATATAATGACGGACCTGCTGGACACTGTCAGCAGACTCCTAAACTACTAGTATGAAGAAGATAGAAAAAAAAACCCCACCACAGGTAGGTATACAATTATGGACGAGCACTGATGACACAGAGGTAGCTACAGCCGTGGACTACCGTACTGTGTCTGCTAGTATAGAGATGATAATGATATAAAAAAAAAAATATATATATATATCACTACTGCAGGTATATATAATATAATGACGGACCTGCTGGACACTGTCAGCAGACTCCTAAACTACTAGTATGAAGAAGATAGAAAAAAAAAACCCACCACAGGTAGGTATACAATTATGGACGAGCACTGACGACACAGAGGTAGCCACAGCCGTGGACTACCGTACTGCGTCTGCTAATATAGAGATGATAAAGATGATAGAGATGAACAAAAAAAATATAACACTACTGCAGGTAAATATTTATATAATATAATGAATGACGGACCTGCTGGACACTGTCAGCAGAATGCGTTTATAGAATTAAAAAAAACACACAACAGGAGTGTTTGTTTAACTTTTTCAGGCAGACAATATACTGGTGGTCACTGGTCAGTCACACTGGCAGCAAAAGTGTGCACTGTACTCCTGCTATTAACTGCACCCCAGTCTCCCCCACAATTCAGCTGTGTGAGCAGTGAGCACTCAGCACAGTCAGATATACATAGATGATATTATCATGCAGCACACTGAGGCTGAGCACAGATATGGTATGTGACTGTGTATCGTTTTTTTTCAGGCAGAGAACGGATTATAAATAAAACTGGTGGTTACTGGTCACTATCAGCAAAACTCTGCACTGTACTGAGTACTCCTAATGCTCCCCAAGTAGTAAATCAAGTGTCTCTCTAATCTATTCTACACGGAGAGGACGCCAGCCACGTCCTCTCCCTATCAATCTCAATGCACGTGTGAAAATGGCGGCGACGCGCGGCTCCTTATATAGAATCCGAGTCTCGCGATAGAATCCGAGCCTCGCGAGAATCCGACAGCGGGATGATGACGTTCGGGCGCGCTCGGGTTAACCGAGCAAGGCGGGAAGATCCGAGTCTGCCTCGGACCCGTGTAAAAAGGCTGAAGTTCGGGGGGGTTCGGATTCCGAGGAACCGAACCCGCTCATCTCTAGTACTGAGCACTTGGGGAGCAGGCTGCAGGGTGGCACAGAGCACTTGGGGAGCAGGGGGAGTGGGGCACGGAACACTAGGGGTGCAGGCTGCAGGGGGGCACGGAGCACTTGGGGAGCAGGGTTGGGGGACACAGAGCACTTGAGAGCAGGGGAGGGGGCACTGAGCACTTGGGGAGCAGGCTGCAGGGGGGCTGGAGCACCTGGGGAGCAGGGGAAGGGGGCACAGAGCACTTAGGGACCAGGCTGCAGGGGGGCATAGAGCACTTGGGGAGCAGGGGAGGGGTGCATAGAGCACTAGGGGAGCAGGGGAGGGGACTCGGAGCACTAGAGGAGCAGGTGGGAGGGGGGCATGGAGCACTAGGGGACCAGACTGCAGGGGGGGCACGGAGCACTAGGGGAGCAGGCGGAAGGGGGGCATGAAGCACTTGGGGATCAGGGGAGGGGGGCCCAGAGCACTTGGGGAGCAGGCTGCAGGGGGGCATGGAGCACGTGGGGAGCAGGGGATGGTGGCACGGAGCACTAGGGGACCAGGCTGCAGGGGGGGCACGGAGCACTTGGGGAGCAGGGTAGGGGGGTATGGAGCACTAGGGGAGCAGGTTGCAGGAAGGGCACGGAGCACTTGGGGAGCAAGGGAGGGGGGCATGGAGCACTAGGGGACTAGGCAGCAGGGGGGCACAGAGCACTTGGGGAGCAGGGGAGGGGGACATGGAGCACTAGGGGACCAGGAGGGAGGGGGGCACGGAGCACTTGGAAACCAGGCTGCAGGGGGGCATGGAGCACTTAGGGAGCAGGGGAGGGAGGCACGGAGCACTATTGGACCAGGCTGCAGGGGGGCACTGAGCACTTGGGGAACAGGAGAGAGGGGCAAGGAGCACTAGGGGACCAGGCTTCATGGGGGCACAGAGCACTTGGGGAGCAGGCAGCAGGGAGGGCACAGAGCACTATGGGAGCAGGGGAGGAGGGCATGGAGCACTTGGGGAGCAGTGGAGGGGGGCACGGAGTACTTGGGTGGCAGGGGAGGGGGGCACGGAGCACTTGGGTAGCAGGGGAGGGGGCACTGAGCACTTGGGGAGCAGGCTGCAGGGTGGCACGGAGCACTTGGGGAGCAGGCTGCAGGGGGACACGGAGCACTTGAGGAGCAGGGGTAGTGGGGCACGGAGCACTAGGGGAGAAGGCAGCAGGGGAGGCATGGAGCACATGGGGAGCATCGAAGGGAGACATGGAGCACTTGGGGAGCAGGATAGCGGGCACTGAGCACTTGTGGAGCAGGCTGGGGGAGGTATGGAGCACTTGGGGAGCAGGGTGGCACGGAGAACTTGGGGAGCAGAGGGAGTGGGGCATGGAGCACTAGGGGAGCAGGCTGCAGTGGGGCACAGAGCACTTGGGGAGCAGAGTTTGGGGACACGGAGCACTTGAGAGCAGGGGAGGGGAGCAGGGGAGGGGGCACTGAGCACTTGGGGAGCAGGCTGCAGGGGGACACGGATCACTTGGGGAGCAGGGAAGGGGGGCACGGAGCACTAGGGAAGCAGGCTGCAGGGGGGCACAGAGCACTAGGGGAGCAGACTGCAGGGGGGCACGGAGCACTTGGGGAGCAGGGGAGGGGGTCACAGAGCACTTAAGGAGCGTCCGGGCCCCAGGCGTCCCCCTTGCCCAGCGAAGGGCGCTCGCCCCTGAATCCCGGCGGAGCACACGATTTCCCAGGAACTGAACGAGCATCGCTGCGAGACCGAGGACACGGCTCACCGACGGCCGCCCCTCGCAGCCCCAGGAGAGGGCCCTGCGCGCGTCCGCTCCGGCGAGGTGGCCGTACGGAAGGGATCACCCGTCGGCCCCCGCAGGGCACATTTCCTCCACGGCAGTGCGCCGCGACCGGCTCCGGGCCGTCTGGGAAGGCCCAGAGTGGGAAGGTGGCCAGGAGACCATGGGTGGGAAATTCCCCTCCACACCGCCCTCCCAGCAACAGTAGTCACCATCGCCCGTGGCCGAGGGAGACTACCGCCTCCACGCCCTGCCCCCATCAAACCATCTTGCTTCCCCTTCCGGGGCGGCTGTCCACCGGGGCGGACTGTCCTCAGTGCGTCCCTGACCACGCTAGCGAGGCGGGATGGTCCACGACCACGGGTGCCAGGGGTCCGCAGCGATGTCGGTTGCACACCCGACCCGACTTAAAACACGGGGCAAGGAGTCTAACGCGCCGTGCGAGTCGGAGGGCGCAATGAAGGTGAGGACCGGGTCGCCCGGCTGAGGTTGGATCCCACCACCACCGACCATGCGGGTGGGCGCACCACCGGCCCATCTTGCCCGCTCCGTCGGGGAGGTGGAGCATGAGCACACGCGATAGGACCCGAAAGATGGTGAACTATACCTGGGCAGGGCGAAGCCAGAAGAAACTCTGGTTGAGGTCTGCAACAGTCCTGACGTGCAAATCGGTCATCCGACCTGGGTATAAGGGGCGAAAAACTAATCTAACCATCTAGTAGCTGGTTCCCTCCGAAGTTTCCCTCAGGATAGCTGGCGCTCTGTGCAGGCACGACCCCCGTACGCAGTTTTATCCGGTAAAGCGAGTGATTAGAGGTCTTG